>NW_026894412.1:0-134070 GCF_032452875.1 Bos javanicus | reverse complement strand
GCTGAGCAGGCATGAATCCTGCGGCCCAGCTGGCGGTTATCAGGCAGCTGAGCAGGCATGAATCCTGCGGCCCAGCTGGCGATTATCAGGCAGCTGAGCAGGCATGAATCCCGCGGCCCAGCTGGCGATTATCAGGCAGCTGAGCAGGCATGAATCCTGCGGCCCAGCTGGCGATTATCAGGCAGCTGAGCAGGCGCTGATCCCGCACCTCAGCAGGCACTGATCACTTGCCTGTCATGCAGTGATCAGGTGACTGAGAGGCGCTGATCATGTGACTGCCTGTGCTGATCAGGATCCTGCACGGATCATGTGCCTCAGCAGGCAGAATCAAGCAGCTGAGCAGGCATGAATCCTGCGTGCCCAGCTGGCGATTATCAGGCAGCTGAGCAGGCATGAATCCTGCCCCAGCTGGCGATTATCAGGCAGCTGAGCAGGCATGAATCCCGCGGCCCAGCTGTTATCAGGCAGCTGAGCAGGCATGAATCCTGCGGCCCAGCTGGCGATTATCAGGCAGCTGAGCAGGCATGAATCCCGCGGCCCAGCTGGCGATTATCAGGCAGCTGAGCAGGCATGAATCCTGCGGCCCAGCTGGCGACCATCAGGCAGCTGAGCAGGCGCTGATCCCACCTCAGCAGGCACTGATCACGTGCCTGTCATGCAGTGATCAGGTGACTGAGAGGCGCTGATCATGTGACTGCTCATGTGCTGATCAGGTAGCTCTCCTGCACGGATCATGTGCCCCAGCAGGCAAGAATCAAGCAGCTGAGCAGGCATGAATCCTGCGGCCCAGCTGGCGATTATCAGGCAGCTGAGCAGGCATGAATCCTGCGGCCCAGCTGGCGACATCAGGCAGCTGAGCAGGCATGAATCCTGCGGCCCAGCTGGCGATTATCAGGCAGCTGAGCAGGCGCTGATCCCGCACCGCAGCAGGCACTGATCACGTGCCTGTCATGCAGTGATCAGTGACTGAGAGGCGCTGATCATGTGACTGCCATGTGCTGATCAGGTAGCTCTGCCTGCACGGATCATGTGCCCCAGCAGGCAAGAATCAAGCAGCTGAGCAGGGCATGAATCCTGCGGCCCAGCTGGCGATTATCAGGCAGCTGAGCAGGCATGAATCCTGCGGCCCAGCTGGCGATTATCAGGCAGCTGAGCAGGCATGAATCCTGCGGCCCAGCTGGCGATTATCAGGCAGCTGAGCAGGCATGAACCTGCGGCCCAGGCGATTATCAGGCAGCTGAGCAGGCATGAACCGCATGGCCCAGCTGGCGATTATCAGGCAGGAGGGCATGAATCCTGCGGCCCAGCTGGCGATTATCAGGCAGCTGAGCAGGCATGAATCCTGCGGCCCAGCGTGGCGATTATCAGGCAGCTGAGCAGGCATGAATCCTGCGGCCCAGCTGGCGATTTCAGGCAGCTGAGCAGGCATGAATCCTGCGCCCAGTGATTATCAGGCAGCTGAGCAGGCATGAATCCTGCGGCCCAGCTGGCGATTATCAGGCAGCTGAGCAGGCATGAATCCTGCGGCCCAGCTGGCGATTATCAGGCAGCTGAGCAGGCATGAATCCCGGCCCAGCTGGCGGATTATCAGGCAGCTGAGCAGGTGGCATGAATCCTGCGGCCCAGCTGGCGGTTATCAGGCAGCTGAGCAGGCATGAACTGCGGCCCAGCTGGCGATTATCAGGCAGCTGAGCAGGCATGAATCCCGCGGCCCAGCTGGCGATTATCAGGCAGCTGAGCAGGCATGAATCCTGCGGCCCAGCTGGCGACGATCAGGCAGCTGAGCAGGCATGAATCCTGCGGCCCAGCTGCCGGTAATCAGGCAGCTGAGCAGGCATGAATCCTGCGGCCCAGCTGGCGATTATCAGGCAGCTGAGCAGGCATGAATCCCGCGGCCCAGCTGGCGGTTATCAGCAGCTGAGCAGGCATGAATCCTGCGGCCCAGCTGGCGTTATCAGGCAGCTGAGCAGGCATGAACCTGCGGCCCAGCTGGCGGTTATCAGGCAGCTGAGCAGGCATGAATCCTGCGACCCAGCTGTCGATTATCAGGCAGCTGTGCAGGCATGAATCCTGCGGCCCAGCTGGCGATTATCAGGCAGCTGAGCAGGCGCTGATCCCGCGCCCCAGCAGGCACTGATCACGTGCCTGTCATGCAGTGATCAGGTGACTGAGAGGCGCTGATCTGTGACTGCTCTGTGCTGATCAGGTAGCTCTCCGGCACGGATCAAGGCCCAGCTGGCGAGTATCAGGCAGCTGAGCAGGCATGAATCCTGCGGCCCAGCTGGCGATTATCAGGCAGCTGAGCAGGCATGAATCCTGCGGCCCAGCTGGCGATTATCAGGCAGCTGAGCAGGCATGAATCCTGCGGCCCAGCTGGTTATCAGGCAGCTGAGCAGGCATGAACCCGCGGCCCATGGCGATTATCAGGCAGCTGAGCAGGCATGAATCCTGCGGCCCAGCTGGCGATTATCAGGCAGCTGAGCAGGCATGAATCCTGCGGCCCAGCTGGCTATCAGGCAGCTGAGCAGGCATGATCCCGGCCCAGCTGGCTGCATGAGCAGGCATGCCTCCCAGCTGGCGACTATCAGGCAGCTGAGCAGGCATGAATCCTGCGGCCCAGCTGGCGATTATCAGGCAGCTGAGCAGGCATGAATCCTGCGGCCCAGCTGGCGGTTATCAGGCAGCTGAGCAGGCATGAATCCTGCGGCCCAGCTGGCGATTATCAGGCAGCTGAGCAGGCGCATCCTGCACCCAGCAGGCACTGATCACGTAGCTTGTCATGCAGTGATCAGGTGACTGAGAGGCGCTGATCATGTGACTGCCTGCGTGCTGATCAGGTAGCCTCCTGCACGGATCATGTGCCTCAGCAGGCAAGAATCAGGCAGCTGAGCAGGCATGAATCCCGCGGCCCAGCTGGCGATTAATCAGGCAGCTGAGCAGGCATGAATCCCGCGGCTCAGCTGGCGAGTATCAGGCAGATGAGCAGGCATGTATCGCGCGGCTCAGCTGGCGATTATCAGGCAGCTGAGCAGGCATGAATCCTGCGGCCCAGCTGGCGATTATCAGGCAGCTGAGCAGGCATGAATCCTGCGGCCCAGCTGACGGTTATCAGGCAGCTGAGCAGGCATGAATCCTGCGTCCCAGCTGGCGGTTATCAGGCAGCTGAGCAGGCATGAATCCTGCGGCCCAGCTGGCGATTATCAGGCAGCTGAGCAGGCATGAATCCCGCGGCCCAGCTGGCGATTATCAGGCAGCTGAGCAGGCATGAATCCTGCGGCCCAGCTGGCGACATTAGCAGCAGCTGAGCAGGCATGAATCCCGCGGCCCAAGCTGGCATTATCAGGCAGCTGAGCAGGCATGGAATCCTGCGGCCCAGCTGGCGATTATCAGGCAGCTGAGCAGGCATGAATCCTGCGGCCCAGCTGTCGATTATCAGGCAGCTGAGCAGGCATGAATCCTGCGGCCCAGCTGGCGGTTATCAGGCAGCTGAGCAGGCATGAATCCTGCGGCCCAGCTGGCGATTATCAGGCAGCTGAGCAGGCATGAATCCTGCGGCCCAGCTGGCGATTATCAGGCAGCTGGGAGCAGGCATGAATCCTGCGGCCCAGCTGGCGATTATCAGGCAGCTGAGCAGGCATGAATCCTGCGGCCCAGCTGGCGATTATCAGGCAGCTGAGCAGGCATGAATCCCGCGGCCCAGCTGGCGATTATCAGGCAGCTGAGCAGGCGCTGATCCCGCACCAGCAGGCACTGATCACGTGCCTGTCATGCAGTGATCAGGTGACTGAGAGGCGCTGATCATGTGACTGCTCATGTGCTGATCAGGAGCTCTCCTGCACGGATCATGTGCCCCAGCAGGCAAGAATCAAGCAGCTGAGCAGGCATGAATCCTGCGGCCCAGCTGGCGATATCAGGCAGCTGAGCAGGCATGAATCCTGCGGCCCAGCTGGCGATTATCAGGCAGCTGAGCAGGCATGAATCCTGCGGCCCAGCTGGCGTTATCAGGCAGCTGAGCAGGCATGAATCCTGCGGCCCAGCTGGCGATTATCAGGCAGCTGAGCAGGCATGAATCCTGCGGCCCAGCTGGCGATTATCAGGCAGCTGAGCAGGCATGAATCCTGCGGCCCAGCTGGCGATTATCAGGCAGCTGAGCAGGCATGAATCCTGCGGCCCAGCTGGCGATTATCAGGCAGCTGAGCAGGCATGAATCCTGCGGCCCAGCTGGCGATTATCAGGCAGCTGAGCAGGCATGATCCCGCACCTCAGCAGGCACTGATCACGTGCCTGTCATGCAGTGATCAGGTGACTGAGAGGCCTGATCATGTGACTGCTCATGCGCGATCAGGAGCCTCCTGCACGGATCCTGCGGCTCAGCTGGCGAATCAGGCAGCTGAGCAGGCATGAATCCCGCGGCCCAGCTGGCGATTATCAGGCAGCTGAGCAGGCATGAATCCTGCGGCCCAGCTGGCGATTATCAGGCAGCTGAGCAGGCATGAATCCTGCGGCCCAGCTGGCGATTATCAGGCAGCTGAGCAGGCATGAATCCCGCGGCCCAGCTGGCGATTATCAGGCAGCTGAGCAGGCATGAATCCTGCGGCCCAGCTGGCGATTATCAGGCAGCTGAGCAGGCATGAATCCTGCGGCCCAGCTGGCGATTATCAGGCAGCTGAGCAGGCACTGAATCCCGCGGCCTCAGCTGGCACTGATCACGTGCCTGTCATGCAGTGATCAGGTGGCGGAGAGGCGCTGGGGATCATGTGCTGCTCATGTGCTATCAGGCAGCTGAGCAGGCATGAATCCTGTGGCCCAGCTGGCGGGTATCAGGCAGCTGAGCAGGCATGAATCCTGCGGCCCAGCTGGCGATTATCAGGCAGCTGAGCAGGCATGAATCCTGCGGCCCAGCTGGCGATTATCAGGCAGCTGAGCAGGCATGAATCCTGCGGCCCAGCTGGCGATTATCAGGCAGCTGAGCAGGCGCTGATCCCCCACCTCAGCAGGCACTGATCACGTGCCTGTCATGCAGTGATCACGTGACTGAGAGGCGCTGATCATGTGACTGCTCATGTGCTGATCAGGTAGCTCTCCTGCACGGATCATGTGCCTCAGCAGGCAAGAATCAAGCAGCTGAGCAGGCATGAATCCTGCGGCCCAGCTGGCGATTACCAGGCAGCTGAGCAGGCATGAATCCCGCGGCCCAGCTGGCGATTATCAGGCAGCTGAGCAGGCATGAATCCTGCGGCCCAGCTGGCGATTATCAGGCAGCTGAGCAGGCATGAATCCTGCGGCCCAGCTGGCGATTATCAGGCAGCTGAGCAGGCATGAATCCTGCGGCCCAGCTGGCGATTATCAGGCAGCTGAGCAGGCATGAATCCCGCGGCCCAGCTGGCGATTATCAGGCAGCTGAGCAGGCATGAATCCTGCGGCCCAGCTGGTGATTATCAGGCAGCTGAGCAGGCATGAATCCTGCGGCTCAGCTGGCTATTATCATGTAGCTGAGCAGGCATGAATCCTGCGGCCCAGCTGGCGATTATCAGGCAGCTGAGCAGGCATGAATCCTGCGGCCCAGCTGGCGATTATCAGGTAGCTGAGCAGGCATGAATCCCGCGGCCCAGCTGGCGATTATCAGGCAGCTGAGCAGGCATGAATCCTGCGGCCCAGCTGGCGATTATCAGGCAGCTGAGCAGGCATGAATCCCGCGGCCCAGCTGACGGTTATCAGGCAGCTGAGCAGGCATGAATCCTGCGGCCCAGCTGGCGATTATCAGCTAGCTGAGCAGGCATGAATCCCGCGGCCCAGCTGGCGATAATCAGGCAGCTGAGCAGGCATGAATCCTGCGGCCCAGCTGGCGATTATCAGGCAGCTGAGCAGGCATGAATCCTGCGGCCCAGCTGGCGATTATCAGGCAGCTGAGCAGGCATGAATCCTGCGGCCCAGCTGGCAGTTATCAGGCAGCTGAGCAGGCATGAATCCTGCGGCCCAGCTGGCGATTATCAGGCAGCTGAGCAGGCATGAATCCTGCGGCCCAGCTGGCGATTATCAGGCAGCTGAGCAGGCGCTGATCCCGCACCTCAGCAGGCACTGATCACGTGCCTGTCATGCAGTGATCAGGTGACTGAGAGGCGCTGATCATGTGACTGCTCATGTGCTGATAAGGAGCTCCTGCACGGATCATGCCTCAGCAGGCAAGAATCAAGCAGCTGAGCAGGCATGAATCCCGCGGCCCAGCTGGCGATTATCAGGCAGCTGAGCAGGCATGAATCCTGCGGCCCAGCTGGCGATTATCAGGCAGCTGAGCAGGCATGAATCCTGCGGCCCAGCTGGCGATTATCAGGCAGCTGAGCAGGCATGAATCCTGCGGCCCAGCTGGCGATTATCAGGCAGCTGAGCAGGCATGAATCCTGCGGCCCAGCTGGCGATTATCAGGCAGCTGAGCAGGCATGAATCCTGCGGCCCAGCTGGCGATTATCAGGCAGCTGAGCAGGCATGAATCCTGCGGCCCAGCTGGCGATTATCAGGCAGCTGAGCAGGCATGAATCCTGCGGCCCAGCTGGCGATTATCAGGCAGCTGAGCAGGCATGAATCCTGCGGCCCAGCTGGCGATTATCAGGCAGCTGAGCAGGCATGAATCCTGCGGCCCAGCTGGCGATTATCAGGCAGCTGAGCAGGCATGAATCCTGCGGCCCAGCTGGCGATTATCAGGCAGCTGAGCAGGCATGAATCCTGCGGCCCAGCTGGCGATTATCAGGCAGCTGAGCAGGCATGATCCCGCACCTCAGCAGGCACTGATCACGTGCCTGTCATAGTGATCAGGTGACTGAGAGGCGCTGATCATGTGACTGCTCATGTGCTGATCAGGTAGCTCTCCTGCACGGATCATGTGCCCAGCAGGCAGAATCAAGCAGCTGAGCAGGCATGAATCCTGCGGCCCAGCTGGCGATTATCAGGCAGCTGAGCAGGCATGAATCCTGCGGCCCAGCTGGCGATTATCAGGCAGCTGAGCAGGCATGAATCCTGCGGCCCAGCTGGCGATTATCAGGCAGCTGAGCAGGCATGAATCCTGCGGCCCAGCTGGCGATTATCAGGCAGCTGAGCAGGCATGAATCCTGCGGCCCAGCTGGCGATTATCAGGCAGCTGAGCAGGCATGAATCCTGCGGCCCAGCTGGCGATTATCAGGCAGCTGAGCAGGCATGAATCCTGCGGCCCAGCTGGAGATTATCAGGCAGCTGAGCAGGCATGAATCCTGCGGCCCAGCTGTCGGTTATCAGGCAGGTGAGCAGGCATGAATCCTGCGGCCTAGCTGGCGGTTATCAGGCAGCTGAGCAGGCGCTGATCCCGCACCAGCAGGCCTGATCACGTGCCTGTCATGCAGTGATCAGGTGACTGAGAGGCGCTGATCATGTGACTGCTGCATGTGCTGATCAGGGAGCTCTCCTGCACGGACTGTGCCCAGCTGGCAAGTATCAGGCAGCTGAGCAGGCATGAATCCTGCGGCCCAGCTGGCGATTATCAGGCAGCTGAGCAGGCATGAATCCTGCGGCCCAGCTGGCGATTATCAGGCAGCTGAGCAGGCATGAATCCCGCGCCCAGCAGGCACTGATCAGGCCTGCAGTGACAGGTGACTGAGAGGCGCTGATCATGTGACTGCTCATGTGCTGATCAGGTAGATCTCCTGCACGGATCATGTGCCTCAGCAAGAATCAGGCAGCTGAGCAGGCATGAATCCTGCGGCCCAGCTGGCGATTATCAGGCAGCTGAGCAGGCATGAATCCTGCGGCCCAGCTGGCGATTATCAGGCAGCTGAGCAGGCGCTGATCCCGCGCCTCAGCAGGCACTGATCACGTGCCTGTCATGCAGGATCAGGTGACTGAGAGGCGCTGATCATGTGACTGCTCATGTGCTGATATCAGGAGCTCCTGCATGATCCTGCCCCAGCTGGCAGAATCAGGCAGCTGAGCAGGCATGAATCCTGCGGCCCAGCTGGCGATTATCAGGCAGCTGAGCAGGCATGAATCCTGCGGCCCAGCTGGCGATTATCAGGCAGCTGAGCAGGCATGAATCCTGCGGCCCAGCTGGCGATTATCAGGCAGCTGAGCAGGCATGAATCCTGCGGCCCAGCTGGCGATTATCAGGCAGCTGAGCAGGCATGAATC
This sequence comes from Bos javanicus, assembly GCF_032452875.1. NCBI lineage: Eukaryota > Metazoa > Chordata > Mammalia > Artiodactyla > Bovidae > Bos > Bos javanicus. The sequence continues at coordinate 125,919 of NW_026894412.1, read as the reverse complement.
CCGCGGCCCAGCTGGCGATTATCAGGCAGCTGAGCAGGCATGAATCCTGCGGCCCAGCTGGCGATTATCAGGCAGCTGAGCAGGCGCTGATCCCGCACCTCAGCAGGCACTGATCACGTGCCTGTCATGCAGTGATCAGGTGACTGAGAGGCGCTGATCATGTGACTGCTCATGTGCTGATCAGGTAGCTCTCCTGCACGGATCATGTGCCTCAGCAGGCAAGAATCAAGCAGCTGAGCAGGCATGAATCCTGCGGCCCAGCTGGCGATTATCAGGCAGCTGAGCAGGCATGAATCCTGCGGCCCAGCTGGAGATTATCAGGCAGCTGAGCAGGCATGAATCCTGCGGCCCAGCTGGCGATTATCAGGCAGCTGAGCAGGCATGAATCCTGCGGCCCAGCTGGCGATTATCAGGCAGCTGAGCAGGCATGAATCCTGCGGCCCAGCTGGCGATTATCAGGCAGCTGAGCAGGCATGAATCCTGCGGCCCAGCTGGCGATTATCAGGCAGCTGAGCAGGCATGAATCCTGCGGCCCAGCTGGCGATTATCAGGCAGCTGAGCAGGCATGAATCCTGCGGCCCAGCTGGCGATTATCAGGCAGCTGAGCAGGCATGAATCCTGCGGCCCAGCTGGCGATTATCAGGCAGCTGAGCAGGCATGAATCCTGCGGCCCAGCTGGCGATTATCAGGCAGCTGAGCAGGCATGAATCCTGCGGCCCAGCTGGCGATTATCAGGCAGCTGAGCAGGCATGAATCCTGCGGCCCAGCTGGCGTTATCAGGCAGCTGAGCAGGCATGAATCCAGCGGCCCAGCAGGCGATTATCAGGCAGCTGAGCAGGCATGAATCCTGCGGCCCAGCTGGCGATTATCAGGCAGCTGAGCAGGCATGAATCCTGCGGCCCAGCTGGCGATTATCAGGCAGCTGAGCAGGCATGAATCCTGCGGCCCAGCTGGCGATTATCAGGCAGCTGAGCAGGCATGAATCCTGCGGCCCAGCTGGCGATTATCAGGCAGCTGAGCAGGCATGAATCCTGCGGCCCAGCTGGCGATTATCAGGCAGCTGAGCAGGCATGAATCCTGCGGCCCAGCTGGCGATTATCAGGCAGCTGAGCAGGCATGAATCCTGCGGCCCAGCTGGCGATTATCAGGCAGCTGAGCAGGCGCTGATCCCGCACCTCAGCAGGCACTGATCACGTGCCTGTCATGCAGTGATCAGGTGACTGAGAGGCGCTGATCATGTGACTGCTCATGTGCTGATCAGGTAGCCTGCACGGATCATGTGCCCCAGCAGGCAAGAATCAAGCAGCTGAGCAGGCATGAATCCTGCGGCCCAGCTGGCGATTATCAGGCAGCTGAGCAGGCATGAATCCTGCGGCCCAGCTGGCGATTATCAGGCAGCTGAGCAGGCATGAATCCTGCGGCCCAGCTGGCGATTATCAGGCAGCTGAGCAGGCATGAATCCTGCGGCCCAGCTGGCGATTATCAGGCAGCTGAGCAGGCATGAATCCCGCGGCCCAGCTGGCGATTATCAGGCAGCTGAGCAGGCATGAATCCCGCGGCCCAGCTGGCGATTATCAGGCAGCTGAGCAGGCATGAATCCTGCGGCCCAGCTGGCGATTATCAGGCAGCTGAGCAGGCATGAATCCTGCGGCCCAGCTGGCGATTATCAGGCAGCTGAGCAGGCATGAATCCTGCGGCCCAGCTGGCGATTATCAGGCAGCTGAGCAGGCATGAATCCTGCGGCCCAGCTGGCGATTATCAGGCAGCTGAGCAGGCATGAATCCTGCGGCCCAGCTGGCGATTATCAGGCAGCTGAGCAGGCATGAATCCTGCGGCCCAGCTGGCGATTATCAGGCAGCTGAGCAGGCATGAATCCTGCGCCCAGCAGGCACTTATCAGCCTGTCATGCTGATCAGGTGATGAAGGCGCTGATCAGACTGCTCATTGATCAGGCAGCTGAGCAGGCATGAATCCTGCGGCCCAGCTGGCAAGTATCAGGCAGCTGAGCAGGCATGAATCCCGCGGCCCAGCTGGCGATTATCAGGCAGCTGAGCAGGCATGAATCCTGCGGCCCAGCTGGCGATTATCAGGCAGCTGAGCAGGCATGAATCCTGCGGCCCAGCTGGCGATTATCAGGCAGCTGAGCAGGCATGAATCCTGCGGCCCAGCTGGCGATTATCAGGCAGCTGAGCAGGCATGAATCCTGCGGCCCAGCTGGCGATTATCAGGCAGCTGAGCAGGCATGAATCCTGCGGCCCAGCTGGCGATTATCAGGCAGCTGAGCAGGCATGAATCCTGCGGCCCAGCTGGCGATTATCAGGCAGCTGAGCAGGCATGAATCCTGCGGCCCAGCTGGCGATTATCAGGCAGCTGAGCAGGCATGAATCCTGCGGCCCAGCTGGCGATTATCAGGCAGCTGAGCAGGCGCTGATCCCGCACCTCAGCAGGCACTGATCACGTGCCTGTCATGCAGTGATCAGGTGACTGAGAGGCGCTGATCATGTGACTGCTCATGTGCTGATCAGGAGCTCCTGCACGGATCATGTGCCTCAGCAGGCAAGAATCAAGCAGCTGAGCAGGCATGAATCCTGCGGCCCAGCTGGCGATTATCAGGCAGCTGAGCAGGCATGAATCCTGCGGCCCAGCTGGCGATTATCAGGCAGCTGAGCAGGCATGAATCCCGCACCAGCAGGCACTGATCACGTGCCTGTCATGCAGTGATCAGGTGACTGAGAGGCGCTGATCATGTGACTGCTCATGTGCTGATCAGGCAGCTCTCCTGCACGGATCATGTGCCCAGCAGGCAAGAATCAGGCAGCTGAGCAGGCATGAATCCTGCGGCCCAGCTGGCGATTATCAGGCAGCTGAGCAGGCATGAATCCTGCGGCCCAGCTGGCGATTATCAGGCAGCTGAGCAGGCATGAATCCTGCGGCCCAGCTGGCGATTATCAGGCAGCTGAGCAGGCATGAATCCTGCGGCCCAGCTGGCGGTTATCAGGCAGCTGAGCAGGCATGAATCCTGCGGCCCAGCTGGCGATTATCAGGCAGCTGAGCAGGCATGAATCCTGCGGCCCAGCTGGCGATTATCAGGCAGCTGAGCAGGCATGAATCCTGCGGCCCAGCTGGCGATTATCAGGCAGCTGAGCAGGCATGAATCCTGCGGCCCAGCTGGCGATTATCAGGCAGCTGAGCAGGCATGAATCCTGCGGCCCAGCTGGCGATTATCAGGCAGCTGAGCAGGCATGAATCCTGCGGCCCAGCTGGCGATTATCAGGCAGCTGAGCAGGCGCTGATCCCGCACCTCAGCAGGCACTGATCACGTGCCTGTCATGCAGTGATCAGGTGACTGAGAGGCGCTGATCATGTGACTGCTCATGTGCTGATCAGGCAGCTCTCCTGCACGGATCATGTGCCTCAGCAGGCAAGAATCAAGCAGCTGAGCAGGCATGAATCCCGCGGCCCAGCTGGCGATTATCAGGCAGCTGAGCAGGCATGAATCCCGCGGCCCAGCTGGCGATTATCAGGCAGCTGAGCAGACATGAATCCTGCGGCCCAGCTGGCGGTTATCAGGAAGCTGAGCAGGCATGAATCCTGCGGCCCAGCTGGCGGTTATCAGGCAGCTGAGCAGGCATGAATCCTGCGGCCCAGCTGGCGATTATCAGGCAGCTGAGCAGGCATGAATCCTGCGGCCCAGCTGGCGATTATCAGGCAGCTGAGCAGGCATGAATCCTGCGGCCCAGCTGGCGATTATCAGGCAGCTGAGCAGCGCTGATCCCGCACCTCAGCAGGCACTGATCACGTGCCTGTCATGCAGTATCAGGTGACTGAGAGGCGCTGATCATGTGACTGCTCATGTGCTGATCAGGCAGCTCTCCTGCACGGATCATGTGCCTCAGCAGGCAAGAATCAGGCAGCTGAGCAGGCATGAATCCTGCGGCCCAGCTGGCGATTATCAGGCAGCTGAGCAGGCATGAATCCTGCGGCCCAGCTGGCGATTATCAGGCAGCTGAGCAGTCATGAATCCTGCGGCCCAGCTGTCGATTATCAGGCAGCTGAGCAGGCATGAATCCTGCGGCCCAGCTGGCGATTATCAGGCAGCTGAGCAGGCATGAATCCTGCGGCCCAGCTGGCGATTATCAGGCAGCTGAGCAGGCATGAATCCTGCGGCCCAGCTGGCGATTATCAGGCAGCTGAGCAGGCATGAATCCTGCGGCCCAGCTGGCGATTATCAGGCAGCTGAGCAGGCATGAATCCCGCGGCCCAGCTGGCGATTATCAGGCAGCTGAGCAGGCATGAATCCTGCGGCCCAGCTGGCGGTTATCAGGCAGCTGAGCAGACATGAATCCTGCGGCCCAGCTGGCGATTATCAGGCAGCTGAGCAGGCATGAATCCTGCGGCCCAGCTGGCGATTATCAGGCAGCTGAGCAGGCATGAATCCTGCGGCCCAGCTGGCGATTATCAGGCAGCTGAGCAGGCATGAATCCTGCGGCCCAGCTGGCGATTATCAGGCAGCTGAGCAGGCATGAATACTGCGGCCCAGCTGGCGATTATCAGGCAGTTGAGCAGGCATGAATCCTGCGGCCCAGCTGGCGATTATCAGGCAGCTGAGCAGGCATGAATCCTGCGGCCCAGCTGGCGATTATCAGGCAGCTGAGCAGGCATGAATCCTGCGGCCCAGCTGGCGATTATCAGGCAGCTGAGCAGGCGCTGATCCCGCACCTCAGCAGGCACTGATCACGTGCCTGTCATGCAGTGATCAGGTGACTGAGAGGCACTGATCATGTGACTGCTCATGTGCTGATCAGGTAGCTCTCCTGCACGGATCATGTGCCTCAGCAGGCAAGAATCAAGCAGCTGAGCAGGCATGAATCCTGCGGCCCAGCTGGCGATTATCAGGCAGCTGAGCAGGCATGAATCCTGCGGCCCAGCTGGCGATTATCAGGCAGCTGAGCAGGCATGAATCCTGCGGCCCAGCTGGCGATTATCAGGCAGCTGAGCAGGCATGAATCCTGCGGCCCAGCTGGCGATTATCAGGCAGCTGAGCAGGCATGAATCCTGCGGCCCAGCTGGCGATTATCAGGCAGCTGAGCAGGCATGAATCCTGCGGCCCAGCTGGCGATTATCAGGCAGCTGAGCAGGCATGAATCCTGCGGCCCAGCTGGCGATTATCAGGCAGCTGAGCAGGCATGAATCCTGCGGCCCAGCTGGCGATTATCAGGCAGCTGAGCAGGCATGAATCCTGCGGCCCAGCTGGCGATTATCAGGCAGCTGAGCAGGCATGAATCCTGCGGCCCAGCTGGCGATTATCAGGCAGCTGAGCAGGCATGAATCCTGCGGCCCAGCTGGCGATTATCAGGCAGCTGAGCAGGCATGAATCCTGCGGCCCAGCTGGCGATTATCAGGCAGCTGAGCAGGCATGAATCCTGCGGCCCAGCTGGCGGTTATCAGGCAGCTGAGCAGGCATGAATCCTGCGGCCCAGCTGGCGATTATCAGGCAGCTGAGCAGGCATGAATCCTGCGGCCCAGCTGGCGATTATCAGGCAGCTGAGCAGGCGCTGATCCCGCACCTCAGCAGGCACTGATCACGTGCCTGTCATGCAGTGATCAGGTGACTGAGAGGCGCTGATCATGTGACTGCTCATGTGCTGATCAGGTAGCTCTCCTGCACGGATCATGTGCCTCAGCAGGCAAGAATCAAGCAGCTGAGCAGGCATGAATCCTGCGGCCCAGCTGGCGATTATCAGGCAGCTGAGCAGGCATGAATCCTGCGGCCCAGCTGGCGATTATCAGGCAGCTGAGCAGGCATGAATCCTGCGGCCCAGCTGGCGATTATCAGGCAGCTGAGCAGGCATGAATCCTGCGGCCCAGCTGGCGATTATCAGGCAGCTGAGCAGGCATGAATCCTGCGGCCCAGCTGGCGATTATCAGGCAGCTGAGCAGGCATGAATCCTGCGGCCCAGCTGGCGATTATCAGGCAGCTGAGCAGGCATGAATCCTGCGGCCCAGCTGGCGATTATCAGGCAGCTGAGCAGGCATGAATCCTGCGGCCCAGCTGGCGATTATCAGGCAGCTGAGCAGGCATGAATCCTGCGGCCCAGCTGGCGATTATCAGGCAGCTGAGCAGGCATGAATCCTGCGGCCCAGCTGGCGATTATCAGGCAGCTGAGCAGGCATGAATCCTGCGGCCCAGCTGGCGATTATCAGGCAGCTGAGCAGGCATGAATCCTGCGGCCCAGCTGGCGATTATCAGGCAGCTGAGCAGGCATGAATCCTGCGGCCCAGCTGGCGATTATCAGGCAGCTGAGCAGGCATGAATCCTGCGGCCCAGCTGGCGATTATCAGGCAGCTGAGCAGGCATGAATCCTGCGGCCCAGCTGGCGATTATCAGGCAGCTGAGCAGGCATGAATCCTGCGGCCCAGCTGGCGATTATCAGGCAGCTGAGCAGGCATGAATCCTGCGGCCCAGCTGGCGATTATCAGGCAGCTGAGCAGGCGCTGATCCCGCACCTCAGCAGGCACTGATCACGTGCCTGTCATGCAGTGATCAGGTGACTGAGAGGCGCTGATCATGTGACTGCTCATGTGCTGATCAGGTAGCTCTCCTGCACGGATCATGTGCCTCAGCAGGCAAGAATCAAGCAGCTGAGCAGGCATGAATCCTGCGGCCCAGCTGGCGATTATCAGGCAGCTGAGCAGGCATGAATCCTGCGGCCCAGCTGGCGATTATCAGGCAGCTGAGCAGGCATGAATCCTGCGGCCCAGCTGGCGATTATCAGGCAGCTGAGCAGGCATGAATCCTGCGGCCCAGCTGGCGATTATCAGGCAGCTGAGCAGGCATGAATCCTGCGGCCCAGCTGGCGGTTATCAGGCAGCTGAGCAGGCATGAATCCTGCGGCCCAGCTGGCGATTATCAGGCAGCTGAGCAGGCATGAATCCTGCGGCCCAGCTGGCGATTATCAGGCAGCTGAGCAGGCATGAATCCTGCGGCCCAGCTGGCGATTATCAGGCAGCTGAGCAGGCATGAATCCCGCGGCCCAGCTGGCGATTATCAGGCAGCTGAGCAGGCATGAATCCTGCGGCCCAGCTGGCGATTATCAGGCAGCTGAGCAGGCATGAATCCTGCGGCCCAGCTGGCGATTATCAGGCAGCTGAGCAGGCATGAATCCTGCGGCCCAGCTGGCGGTTATCAGGCAGCTGAGCAGGCATGAATCCTGCGGCCCAGCTGGCGATTATCAGGCAGCTGAGCAGGCATGAATCCTGCGGCCCAGCTGGCGATTATCAGGCAGCTGAGCAGGCATGAATCCTGCGGCCCAGCTGGCGATTATCAGGCAGCTGAGCAGGCATGAATCCTGCGGCCCAGCTGGCGATTATCAGGCAGCTGAGCAGGCATGAATCCTGCGGCCCAGCTGGCGATTATCAGGCAGCTGAGCAGGCATGAATCCTGCGGCCCAGCTGGCGGTTATCAGGCAGCTGAGCAGGCATGAATCCTGCGGCCCAGCTGGCGATTATCAGGCAGCTGAGCAGGCATGAATCCTGCGGCCCAGCTGGCGATTATCAGGCAGCTGAGCAGGCGCTGATCCCGCACCTCAGCAGGCACTGATCACGTGCCTGTCATGCAGTGATCAGGTGACTGAGAGGCGCTGATCATGTGACTGCTCATGTGCTGATCAGGTAGCTCTCCTGCACGGATCATGTGCCTCAGCAGGCAAGAATCAGGCAGCTGAGCAGGCATGAATCCTGCGGCCCAGCTGGCGATTATCAGGCAGCTGAGCAGGCATGAATCCTGCGGCCCAGCTGGCGATTATCAGGCAGCTGAGCAGGCATGAATCCTGCGGCCCAGCTGGCGATTATCAGGCAGCTGAGCAGGCATGAATCCTGCGGCCCAGCTGGCGATTATCAGGCAGCTGAGCAGGCATGAATCCCGCGGCCCAGCTGGCGATTATCAGGCAGCTGAGCAGGCATGAATCCTGCGGCCCAGCTGGCGATTATCAGGCAGCTGAGCAGGCATGAATCCTGCGGCCCAGCTGGCGATTATCAGGCAGCTGAGCAGGCATGAATCCTGCGGCCCAGCTGGCGATTATCAGGCAGCTGAGCAGGCATGAATCCTGCGGCCCAGCTGGCGATTATCAGGCAGCTGAGCAGGCATGAATCCTGCGGCCCAGCTGGCGGTTATCAGGCAGCTGAGCAGGCATGAATCCTGCGGCCCAGCTGGCGATTATCAGGCAGCTGAGCAGGCATGAATCCTGCGGCCCAGCTGGCGATTATCAGGCAGCTGAGCGCTGATCCCGCACCTCAGCAGGCACTGATCACGTGCCTGTCATGCAGTGATCAGGTGACTGAGAGGCGCTGATCATGTGACTGCTCATGTGCTGATCAGGTAGCTCCTGCACGGATCTGCGGCCCAGCTGGCGAGTATCAGGCAGCTGAGCAGGCATGAATCCTGCGGCCCAGCTGGCGATTATCAGGCAGCTGAGCAGGCATGAATCCTGCGGCCCAGCTGGCGATTATCAGGCAGCTGAGCAGGCATGAATCCTGCGGCCCAGCTGGCGATTATCAGGCAGCTGAGCAGGCATGAATCCTGCGGCCCAGCTGGCGATTATCAGGCAGCTGAGCAGGCATGAATCCTGCGGCCCAGCTGGCGATTATCAGGCAGCTGAGCAGGCATGAATCCTGCGGCCCAGCTGGAGATTATCAGGCAGCTGAGCAGGCATGAATCCTGCGGCCCAGCTGGCGATTATCAGGCAGCTGAGCAGGCATGAATCCTGCGGCCCAGCTGGCGATTATCAGGCAGCTGAGCAGGCATGAATCCTGCGGCCCAGCTGGCGATTATCAGGCAGCTGAGCAGGCATGATCCCGCACCTCAGCAGGCACTGATCACGTGCTGTCATGCAGTGATCAGGTGACTGAGAGGCGCTGATCATGTGACTGCTCATGTGCTGATCAGGCAGCTCTCCTGCACGGATCATGTGCCCAGCAGGCAAGAATCAAGCAGCTGAGCAGGCATGAATCCTGCGGCCCAGCTGGCGATTATCAGGCAGCTGAGCAGGCATGAATCCTGCGGCCCAGCTGGCGATTATCAGGCAGCTGAGCAGGCATGATCCCGCGGCTCAGCAGGCACTGATCATGCCTGTCATGCAGTGATCAGGTGACTGAGCAGGCATGATCATGTGACTGCTCATGTGCTGATCAGGCAGCTCTCCTGCACGGATCATGTGCCCAGCTGGCATTATCAGGCAGCTGAGCAGGCATGAATCCTGCGGCCCAGCTGGCGATTATCAGGCAGCTGAGCAGGCATGAATCCTGCGGCCCAGCTGGCGATTATCAGGCAGCTGAGCAGGCATGAATCCTGCGGCCCAGCTGGCGATTATCAGGCAGCTGAGCAGGCATGAATCCTGCGGCCCAGCTGGCGATTATCAGGCAGCTGAGCAGGCATGAATCCTGCGGCCCAGCTGGCGGTTATCAGGCAGCTGAGCAGGCATGAATCCTGCGGCCCAGCTGGCGATTATCAGGCAGCTGAGCAGGCATGAATCCTGCGGCCCAGCTGGCGGTTATCAGGCAGCTGAGCAGGCATGAATCCTGCGGCCCAGCTGGCGATTATCAGGCAGCTGAGCAGGCATGAATCCTGCGGCCCAGCTGGCGATTATCAGGCAGCTGAGCAGGCATGAATCCTGCGGCCCAGCTGGCGATTATCAGGCAGCTGAGCAGGCGCTGATCCCGCACTAGCAGGCACTGATCACGTGCCTGTCATGCAGTGATCAGGTGACTGAGAGGCGCTGATCATGTGACTGCTCATGTGCTGATCAGGCAGCTCCTGCACGGATCATGTGCCTCAGCTGGCAAGAATCAGGCAGCTGAGCAGGCATGAATCCTGCGGCCCAGCTGGCGATTATCAGGCAGCTGAGCAGGCATGAATCCTGCGGCCCAGCTGGCGATTATCAGGCAGCTGAGCAGGCATGAATCCTGCGGCCCAGCTGGCGATTATCAGGCAGCTGAGCAGGCATGAATCCTGCGGCCCAGCTGGCGATTATCAGGCAGCTGAGCAGGCATGAATCCTGCGGCCCAGCTGGCGATTATCAGGCAGCTGAGCAGGCATGAATCCTGCGGCCCAGCTGGCGATTATCAGGCAGCTGAGCAGGCATGAATCCTGCGGCCCAGCTGGCGATTATCAGGCAGCTGAGCAGGCGCTGATCCCGCACCTCAGCAGGCACTGATCACGTGCCTGTCATGCAGTGATCAGGTGACTGAGAGGCGCTGATCATGTGACTGCTCATGTGCTGATCAGGTAGCTCTCCTGCACGGATCATGTGCCTCAGCAGGCAAGAATCAAGCAGCTGAGCAGGCATGAATCCTGCGGCCCAGCTGGCGATTATCAGGCAGCTGAGCAGGCATGAATCCTGCGGCCCAGCTGGCGATTATCAGGCAGCTGAGCAGGCATGAATCCTGCGGCCCAGCTGGCGATTATCAGGCAGCTGAGCAGGCATGAATCCTGCGGCCCAGCTGGCGTTATCAGGCAGCTGAGCAGGCATGAATCCTGCGGCCCAGCTGGCGATTATCAGGCAGCTGAGCAGGCATGAATCCCGCGGCCCAGCTGGCGATTATCAGGCAGCTGAGCAGGCATGAATCCTGCGGCCCAGCTGGCGATTATCAGGCAGCTGAGCAGGCATGAATCCTGCGGCCCAGCTGGCGATTATCAGGCAGCTGAGCAGGCATGAATCCTGCGGCCCAGCTGGCGATTATCAGGCAGCTGAGCAGGCATGAATCCTGCGGCCCAGCTGGCGTTATCAGGCAGCTGAGCAGGCATGAATCCTGCGGCCCAGCTGGCGATTATCAGGCAGCTGAGCAGGCATGAATCCTGCGGCCCAGCTGGCGATTATCAGGCAGCTGAGCAGGCATGAATCCTGCGGCCCAGCTGGCGATTATCAGGCAGCTGAGCAGGCATGAATCCTGCGGCCCAGCTGGCGGTTATCAGGCAGCTGAGCAGGCATGAATCCTGCGGCCCAGCTGGCGGTTATCAGGCAGCTGAGCAGGCATGAATCCTGCGGCCCAGCTGGCGATTATCAGGCAGCTGAGCAGGCATGAATCCTGCGGCCCAGCTGGCGATTATCAGGCAGCTGAGCAGGCGCTGATCCCGCACCTCAGCAGGCACTGATCACGTGCCTGTCATGCAGTGATCAGGTGACTGAGAGGCGCTGATCATGTGACTGCTCATGTGCTGATCAGGTAGCTCTCCTGCACGGATCATGTGCCTCAGCAGGCAAGAATCAAGCAGCTGAGCAGGCATGAATCCTGCGGCCCAGCTGGCGATTATCAGGCAGCTGAGCAGGCATGAATCCTGCGGCCCAGCTGGCGATTATCAGGCAGCTGAGCAGGCATGAATCCTGCGGCCCAGCTGGCGATTATCAGGCAGCTGAGCAGGCATGAATCCTGCGGCCCAGCTGGCGATTATCAGGCAGCTGAGCAGGCATGAATCCTGCGGCCCAGCTGGCGATTATCAGGCAGCTGAGCAGGCATGAATCCTGCGGCCCAGCTGGCGATTATCAGGCAGCTGAGCAGGCATGAATCCTGCGGCCCAGCTGGCGATTATCAGGCAGCTGAGCAGGCATGAATCCTGCGGCCCAGCTGGCGGTTATCAGGCAGCTGAGCAGGCATGAATCCTGCGGCCCAGCTGGCGATTATCAGGCAGCTGAGCAGGCATGAATCCTGCGGCCCAGCTGGCGATTATCAGGCAGCTGAGCAGGCATGAATCCTGCGGCCCAGCTGGCGATTATCAGGCAGCTGAGCAGGCATGAATCCTGCGGCCCAGCTGGCGATTATCAGGCAGCTGAGCAGGCATGAATCCTGCGGCCCAGCTGGCGATTATCAGGCAGCTGAGCAGGCATGAATCCTGCGGCCCAGCTGGCGATTATCAGGCAGCTGAGCAGGCATGAATCCTGCGGCCCAGCTGGCGATTATCAGGCAGCTGAGCAGGCATGAATCCTGCGGCCCAGCTGGCGATTATCAGGCAGCTGAGCAGGCATGAATCCTGCGGCCCAGCTGGCGATTATCAGGCAGCTGAGCAGGCATGAATCCTGCGGCCCAGCTGGCGATTATCAGGCAGCTGAGCAGGCATGAATCCTGCGGCCCAGCTGGCGATTATCAGGCAGCTGAGCAGGCATGAATCCTGCGGCCCAGCTGGCGATTATCAGGCAGCTGAGCAGGCGCTGATCCCGCACCTCAGCAGGCACTGATCACGTGCCTGTCATGCAGTGATCAGGTGACTGAGAGGCGCTGATCATGTGACTGCTCATGTGCTGATCAGGTAGCTCTCCTGCACGGATCATGTGCCTCAGCAGGCAAGAATCAAGCAGCTGAGCAGGCATGAATCCTGCGGCCCAGCTGGCGATTATCAGGCAGCTGAGCAGGCATGAATCCTGCGGCCCAGCTGGCGATTATCAGGCAGCTGAGCAGGCATGAATCCTGCGGCCCAGCTGGCGATTATCAGGCAGCTGAGCAGGCATGAATCCTGCGGCCCAGCTGGCGATTATCAGGCAGCTGAGCAGGCATGAATCCTGCGGCCCAGCTGGCGATTATCAGGCAGCTGAGCAGGCATGAATCCTGCGGCCCAGCTGGCGATTATCAGGCAGCTGAGCAGGCATGAATCCTGCGGCCCAGCTGGCGATTATCAGGCAGCTGAGCAGGCGCTGATCCCGCACCTCAGCAGGCACTGATCACGTGCCTGTCATGCAGTGATCAGGTGACTGAGAGGCGCTGATCATGTGACTGCTCATGTGCTGATCAGGTAGCTCTCCTGCACGGATCATGTGCCTCAGCAGGCAAGAATCAAGCAGCTGAGCAGGCATGAATCCTGCGGCCCAGCTGGCGATTATCAGGCAGCTGAGCAGGCATGAATCCTGCGGCCCAGCTGGCGATTATCAGGCAGCTGAGCAGGCATGAATCCTGCGGCCCAGCTGGCGATTATCAGGCAGCTGAGCAGGCATGAATCCTGCGGCCCAGCTGGCGATTATCAGGCAGCTGAGCAGGCATGAATCCTGCGGCCCAGCTGGCGATTATCAGGCAGCTGAGCAGGCATGAATCCTGCGGCCCAGCTGGCGTTATCAGGCAGCTGAGCAGGCATGAATCCTGCGGCCCAGCTGGCGATTATCAGGCAGCTGAGCAGGCATGAATCCTGCGGCCCAGCTGGCGATTATCAGGCAGCTGAGCAGGCATGAATCCTGCGGCCCAGCTGGCGATTATCAGGCAGCTGAGCAGGCATGAATCCTGCGGCCCAGCTGGCGATTATCAGGCAGCTGAGCAGGCATGAATCCTGCGGCCCAGCTGGCGATTATCAGGCAGCTGAGCAGGCATGAATCCTGCGGCCCAGCTGGCGATTATCAGGCAGCTGAGCAGGCATGAATCCTGCGGCCCAGCTGGCGATTATCAGGCAGCTGAGCAGGCATGAATCCTGCGGCCCAGCTGGCGATTATCAGGCAGCTGAGCAGGCATGAATCCTGCGGCCCAGCTGGCGATTATCAGGCAGCTGAGCAGGCATGAATCCTGCGGCCCAGCTGGCGATTATCAGGCAGCTGAGCAGGCATGAATCCTGCGGCCCAGCTGGCGATTATCAGGCAGCTGAGCAGGCGCTGATCCCGCACCTCAGCAGGCACTGATCACGTGCCTGTCATGCAGTGATCAGGTGACTGAGAGGCGCTGATCATGTGACTGCTCATGTGCTGATCAGGTAGCTCTCCTGCACGGATCATGTGCCTCAGCAGGCAAGAATCAAGCAGCTGAGCAGGCATGAATCCTGCGGCCCAGCTGGCGATTATCAGGCAGCTGAGCAGGCATGAATCCTGCGGCCCAGCTGGCGATTATCAGGCAGCTGAGCAGGCATGAATCCTGCGGCCCAGCTGGCGATTATCAGGCAGCTGAGCAGGCATGAATCCTGCGGCCCAGCTGGCGATTATCAGGCAGCTGAGCAGGCATGAATCCTGCGGCCCAGCTGGCGATTATCAGGCAGCTGAGCAGGCATGAATCCTGCGGCCCAGCTGGCGATTATCAGGCAGCTGAGCAGGCATGAATCCTGCGGCCCAGCTGGCGATTATCAGGCAGCTGAGCAGGCGCTGATCCCGCACCTCAGCAGGCACTGATCACGTGCCTGTCATGCAGTGATCAGGTGACTGAGAGGCGCTGATCATGTGACTGCTCATGTGCTGATCAGGTAGCTCTCCTGCACGGATCATGTGCCTCAGCAGGCAAGAATCAAGCAGCTGAGCAGGCATGAATCCTGCGGCCCAGCTGGCGATTATCAGGCAGCTGAGCAGGCATGAATCCTGCGGCCCAGCTGGCGATTATCAGGCAGCTGAGCAGGCATGAATCCTGCGGCCCAGCTGGCGATTATCAGGCAGCTGAGCAGGCATGAATCCTGCGGCCCAGCTGGCGATTATCAGGCAGCTGAGCAGGCATGAATCCTGCGGCCCAGCTGGCGATTATCAGGCAGCTGAGCAGGCATGAATCCTGCGGCCCAGCTGGCGATTATCAGGCAGCTGAGCAGGCATGAATCCTGCGGCCCAGCTGGCGATTATCAGGCAGCTGAGCAGGCATGAATCCTGCGGCCCAGCTGGCGATTATCAGGCAGCTGAGCAGGCATGAATCCTGCGGCCCAGCTGGCGATTATCAGGCAGCTGAGCAGGCATGAATCCTGCGGCCCAGCTGGCGATTATCAGGCAGCTGAGCAGGCATGAATCCTGCGGCCCAGCTGGCGATTATCAGGCAGCTGAGCAGGCATGAATCCTGCGGCCCAGCTGGCGATTATCAGGCAGCTGAGCAGGCATGAATCCTGCGGCCCAGCTGGCGATTATCAGGCAGCTGAGCAGGCATGAATCCTGCGGCCCAGCTGGCGATTATCAGGCAGCTGAGCAGGCATGAATCCTGCGGCCCAGCTGGCGATTATCAGGCAGCTGAGCAGGCATGAATCCTGCGGCCCAGCTGGCGATTATCAGGCAGCTGAGCAGGCGCTGATCCCGCACCTCAGCAGGCACTGATCACGTGCCTGTCATGCAGTGATCAGGTGACTGAGAGGCGCTGATCATGTGACTGCTCATGTGCTGATCAGGTAGCTCTCCTGCACGGATCATGTGCCTCAGCAGGCAAGAATCAAGCAGCTGAGCAGGCATGAATCCTGCGGCCCAGCTGGCGATTATCAGGCAGCTGAGCAGGCATGAATCCTGCGGCCCAGCTGGCGATTATCAGGCAGCTGAGCAGGCATGAATCCTGCGGCCCAGCTGGCGATTATCAGGCAGCTGAGCAGGCATGAATCCTGCGGCCCAGCTGGCGATTATCAGGCAGCTGAGCAGGCATGAATCCTGCGGCCCAGCTGGCGATTATCAGGCAGCTGAGCAGGCATGAATCCTGCGGCCCAGCTGGCGATTATCAGGCAGCTGAGCAGGCGCTGATCCCGCACCTCAGCAGGCACTGATCACGTGCCTGTCATGCAGTGATCAGGTGACTGAGAGGCGCTGATCATGTGACTGCTCATGTGCTGATCAGGTAGCTCTCCTGCACGGATCATGTGCCTCAGCAGGCAAGAATCAGCAGCTGAGCAGGCATGAATCCTGCGGCCCAGCTGGCGATTATCAGGCAGCTGAGCAGGCATGAATCCTGCGGCCCAGCTGGCGATTATCAGGCAGCTGAGCAGGCATGAATCCTGCGGCCCAGCTGGCGATTATCAGGCAGCTGAGCAGGCATGAATCCTGCGGCCCAGCTGGCGATTATCAGGCAGCTGAGCAGGCATGAATCCTGCGGCCCAGCTGGCGATTATCAGGCAGCTGAGCAGGCATGAATCCTGCGGCCCAGCTGGCGATTATCAGGCAGCTGAGCAGGCATGAATCCTGCGGCCCAGCTGGCGATTATCAGGCAGCTGAGCAGGCATGAATCCTGCGGCCCAGCTGGCGATTATCAGGCAGCTGAGCAGGCGCTGATCCCGCACCTCAGCAGGCACTGATCACGTGCCTGTCATGCAGTGATCAGGTGACTGAGAGGCGCTGATCATGTGACTGCTCATGTGCTGATCAGGTAGCTCTCCTGCACGGATCATGTGCCTCAGCAGGCAAGAATCAAGCAGCTGAGCAGGCATGAATCCTGCGGCCCAGCTGGCGATTATCAGGCAGCTGAGCAGGCATGAATCCTGCGGCCCAGCTGGCGATTATCAGGCAGCTGAGCAGGCATGAATCCTGCGGCCCAGCTGGCGATTATCAGGCAGCTGAGCAGGCATGAATCCTGCGGCCCAGCTGGCGATTATCAGGCAGCTGAGCAGGCATGAATCCTGCGGCCCAGCTGGCGATTATCAGGCAGCTGAGCAGGCATGAATCCTGCGGCCCAGCTGGCGATTATCAGGCAGCTGAGCAGGCATGAATCCTGCGGCCCAGCTGGCGATTATCAGGCAGCTGAGCAGGCGCTGATCCCGCACTCAGCAGGCACTGATCACGTGCCTGTCATGCAGTGATCAGGTGACTGAGAGGCGCTGATCATGTGACTGCTCATGTGCTGATCAGGCAGCTCTCCTGCACGGATCATGTGCCTCCAGGCAGAATCAGGCAGCTGAGCAGGCATGAATCCTGCGGCCCAGCTGGCGATTATCAGGCAGCTGAGCAGGCATGAATCCTGCGGCCCAGCTGGCGATTATCAGGCAGCTGAGCAGGCATGAATCCTGCGGCCCAGCTGGCGATTATCAGGCAGCTGAGCAGGCATGAATCCTGCGGCCCAGCTGGCGATTATCAGGCAGCTGAGCAGGCATGAATCCTGCGGCCCAGCTGGCGATTATCAGGCAGCTGAGCAGGCATGAATCCTGCGGCCCAGCTGGCGTTATCAGGCAGCTGAGCAGGCATGAATCCTGCGGCCCAGCTGGCGATTATCAGGCAGCTGAGCAGGCATGAATCCTGCGGCCCAGCTGGCGATTATCAGGCAGCTGAGCAGGCATGAATCCTGCGGCCCAGCTGGCGATTATCAGGCAGCTGAGCAGGCATGAATCCTGCGGCCCAGCTGGCGATTATCAGGCAGCTGAGCAGGCATGAATCCTGCGGCCCAGCTGGCGATTATCAGGCAGCTGAGCAGGCATGAATCCTGCGGCCCAGCTGGCGATTATCAGGCAGCTGAGCAGGCATGAATCCTGCGGCCCAGCTGGCGATTATCAGGCAGCTGAGCAGGCGCTGATCCCGCACCTCAGCAGGCACTGATCACGTGCCTGTCATGCAGTGATCAGGTGACTGAGAGGCGCTGATCATGTGACTGCTCATGTGCTGATCAGGTAGCTCTCCTGCACGGATCATGTGCCTCAGCAGGCAAGAATCAAGCAGCTGAGCAGGCATGAATCCTGCGGCCCAGCTGGCGATTATCAGGCAGCTGAGCAGGCATGAATCCTGCGGCCCAGCTGGCGATTATCAGGCAGCTGAGCAGGCATGAATCCTGCGGCCCAGCTGGCGATTATCAGGCAGCTGAGCAGGCGCTGATCCCGCACCTCAGCAGGCACTGATCACGTGCCTGTCATGCAGTGATCAGGTGACTGAGAGGCGCTGATCATGTGACTGCTCATGTGCTGATCAGGTAGCTCTCCTGCA
Organism: Bos javanicus; assembly: GCF_032452875.1. NCBI lineage: Eukaryota > Metazoa > Chordata > Mammalia > Artiodactyla > Bovidae > Bos > Bos javanicus. Next base: position 108,328 of record NW_026894412.1, on the reverse strand, counting down.
CGGATCATGTGCCTCAGCAGGCAAGAATCAAGCAGCTGAGCAGGCATGAATCCTGCGGCCCAGCTGGCGATTATCAGGCAGCTGAGCAGGCATGAATCCTGCGGCCCAGCTGGCGATTATCAGGCAGCTGAGCAGGCATGAATCCTGCGGCCCAGCTGGCGATTATCAGGCAGCTGAGCAGGCATGAATCCTGCGGCCCAGCTGGCGATTATCAGGCAGCTGAGCAGGCATGAATCCTGCGGCCCAGCTGGCGATTATCAGGCAGCTGAGCAGGCATGAATCCTGCGGCCCAGCTGGCGATTATCAGGCAGCTGAGCAGGCATGAATCCTGCGGCCCAGCTGGCGATTATCAGGCAGCTGAGCAGGCATGAATCCTGCGGCCCAGCTGGCGATTATCAGGCAGCTGAGCAGGCATGAATCCTGCGGCCCAGCTGGCGATTATCAGGCAGCTGAGCAGGCATGAATCCTGCGGCCCAGCTGGCGATTATCAGGCAGCTGAGCAGGCATGAATCCTGCGGCCCAGCTGGCGATTATCAGGCAGCTGAGCAGGCATGAATCCTGCGGCCCAGCTGGCGATTATCAGGCAGCTGAGCAGGCATGAATCCTGCGGCCCAGCTGGCGATTATCAGGCAGCTGAGCAGGCATGAATCCTGCGGCCCAGCTGGCGATTATCAGGCAGCTGAGCAGGCATGAATCCTGCGGCCCAGCTGGCGGTTATCAGGCAGCTGAGCAGGCATGAATCCTGCGGCCCAGCTGGCGATTATCAGGCAGCTGAGCAGGCATGAATCCTGCGGCCCAGCTGGCGATTATCAGGCAGCTGAGCAGGCGCTGATCCCGCACCTCAGCAGGCACTGATCACGTGCCTGTCATGCAGTGATCAGGTGACTGAGAGGCGCTGATCATGTGACTGCTCATGTGCTGATCAGGTAGCTCTCCTGCACGGATCATGTGCCTCAGCAGGCAAGAATCAAGCAGCTGAGCAGGCATGAATCCTGCGGCCCAGCTGGCGATTATCAGGCAGCTGAGCAGGCATGAATCCTGCGGCCCAGCTGGCGATTATCAGGCAGCTGAGCAGGCATGAATCCTGCGGCCCAGCTGGCGATTATCAGGCAGCTGAGCAGGCATGAATCCTGCGGCCCAGCTGGCGATTATCAGGCAGCTGAGCAGGCATGAATCCTGCGGCCCAGCTGGCGATTATCAGGCAGCTGAGCAGGCATGAATCCTGCGGCCCAGCTGGCGATTATCAGGCAGCTGAGCAGGCATGAATCCTGCGGCCCAGCTGGCGATTATCAGGCAGCTGAGCAGGCATGAATCCTGCGGCCCAGCTGGCGATTATCAGGCAGCTGAGCAGGCATGAATCCTGCGGCCCAGCTGGCGGTTATCAGGCAGCTGAGCAGGCATGAATCCTGCGGCCCAGCTGGCGGTTATCAGGCAGCTGAGCAGGCATGAATCCTGCGGCCCAGCTGGCGATTATCAGGCAGCTGAGCAGGCATGAATCCTGCGGCCCAGCTGGCGATTATCAGGCAGCTGAGCAGGCGCTGATCCCGCACCTCAGCAGGCACTGATCACGTGCCTGTCATGCAGTGATCAGGTGACTGAGAGGCTGATCATGTGACTGCTCATGTGCTGATCAGGCAGCTCTCCTGCATGGATCATGTGCCCAGCTGGCAAGAATCAGGCAGCTGAGCAGGCATGAATCCTGCGGCCCAGCTGGCGATTATCAGGCAGCTGAGCAGGCATGAATCCTGCGGCCCAGCTGGCGATTATCAGGCAGCTGAGCAGGCATGAATCCTGCGGCCCAGCTGGCGATTATCAGGCAGCTGAGCAGGCATGATCCCGCACCCAGCAGGCACTGATCACGTGCCTGTCATGCAGTGATCAGGTGACTGAGAGGCGCTGATCATGTGACTGCTCATGTGCTGATCAGGTAGCTCTCCTGCACGGATCATGTGCCTCAGCAGGCAAGAATCAGGCAGCTGAGCAGGCATGAATCCTGCGGCCCAGCTGGCGATTATCAGGCAGCTGAGCAGGCATGAATCCTGCGGCCCAGCTGGCGATTATCAGGCAGCTGAGCAGGCATGAATCCTGCGGCCCAGCTGGCGATTATCAGGCAGCTGAGCAGGCATGAATCCTGCGGCCCAGCTGGCGATTATCAGGCAGCTGAGCAGGCATGAATCCTGCGGCCCAGCTGGCGATTATCAGGCAGCTGAGCAGGCATGAATCCTGCGGCCCAGCTGGCGATTATCAGGCAGCTGAGCAGGCATGAATCCTGCGGCCCAGCTGGCGATTATCAGGCAGCTGAGCAGGCATGAATCCTGCGGCCCAGCTGGCGATTATCAGGCAGCTGAGCAGGCATGAATCCTGCGGCCCAGCTGGCGGTTATCAGGCAGCTGAGCAGGCATGAATCCTGCGGCCCAGCTGGCGGTTATCAGGCAGCTGAGCAGGCATGAATCCTGCGGCCCAGCTGGCGATTATCAGGCAGCTGAGCAGGCATGAATCCTGCGGCCCAGCTGGCGATTATCAGGCAGCTGAGCAGGCGCTGATCCCGCACCTCAGCAGGCACTGATCACGTGCCTGTCATGCAGTGATCAGGTGACTGAGAGGCGCTGATCATGTGACTGCTCATGTGCTGATCAGGTAGCTCTCCTGCACGGATCATGTGCCTCAGCAGGCAAGAATCAAGCAGCTGAGCAGGCATGAATCCTGCGGCCCAGCTGGCGATTATCAGGCAGCTGAGCAGGCATGAATCCTGCGGCCCAGCTGGCGATTATCAGGCAGCTGAGCAGGCATGAATCCTGCGGCCCAGCTGGCGATTATCAGGCAGCTGAGCAGGCATGAATCCTGCGGCCCAGCTGGCGTTATCAGGCAGCTGAGCAGGCATGAATCCTGCGGCCCAGCTGGCGATTATCAGGCAGCTGAGCAGGCATGAATCCTGCGGCCCAGCTGGCGATTATCAGGCAGCTGAGCAGGCATGAATCCTGCGGCCCAGCTGGCGATTATCAGGCAGCTGAGCAGGCATGAATCCTGCGGCCCAGCTGGCGATTATCAGGCAGCTGAGCAGGCATGAATCCTGCGGCCCAGCTGGCGGTTATCAGGCAGCTGAGCAGGCATGAATCCTGCGGCCCAGCTGGCGGTTATCAGGCAGCTGAGCAGGCATGAATCCTGCGGCCCAGCTGGCGATTATCAGGCAGCTGAGCAGGCATGAATCCTGCGGCCCAGCTGGCGATTATCAGGCAGCTGAGCAGGCGCTGATCCCGCACCTCAGCAGGCACTGATCACGTGCCTGTCATGCAGTGATCAGGTGACTGAGAGGCGCTGATCATGTGACTGCTCATGTGCTGATCAGGTAGCTCTCCTGCACGGATCATGTGCCTCAGCAGGCAAGAATCAAGCAGCTGAGCAGGCATGAATCCTGCGGCCCAGCTGGCGATTATCAGGCAGCTGAGCAGGCATGAATCCTGCGGCCCAGCTGGCGATTATCAGGCAGCTGAGCAGGCATGAATCCTGCGGCCCAGCTGGCGATTATCAGGCAGCTGAGCAGGCATGATCCCGCACCTCAGCAGGCACTGATCACGTGCCTGTCATGCAGTGATCAGGTGACTGAGAGGCGCTGATCATGTGACTGCTCATGTGCTGATCAGGTAGCTCTCCTGCACGGATCATGTGCCTCAGCAGGCAAGAATCAGGCAGCTGAGCAGGCATGAATCCTGCGGCCCAGCTGGCGATTATCAGGCAGCTGAGCAGGCATGAATCCTGCGGCCCAGCTGGCGATTATCAGGCAGCTGAGCAGGCATGAATCCTGCGGCCCAGCTGGCGATTATCAGGCAGCTGAGCAGGCATGAATCCTGCGGCCCAGCTGGCGATTATCAGGCAGCTGAGCAGGCATGAATCCTGCGGCCCAGCTGGCGATTATCAGGCAGCTGAGCAGGCATGAATCCTGCGGCCCAGCTGGCGATTATCAGGCAGCTGAGCAGGCATGAATCCTGCGGCCCAGCTGGCGGTTATCAGGCAGCTGAGCAGGCATGAATCCTGCGGCCCAGCTGGCGATTATCAGGCAGCTGAGCAGGCATGAATCCTGCGGCCCAGCTGGCGATTATCAGGCAGCTGAGCAGGCATGAATCCTGCGGCCCAGCTGGCGATTATCAGGCAGCTGAGCAGGCATGAATCCTGCGGCCCAGCTGGCGATTATCAGGCAGCTGAGCAGGCATGAATCCTGCGGCCCAGCTGGCGATTATCAGGCAGCTGAGCAGGCGCTGATCCCGCACCTCAGCAGGCACTGATCACGTGCCTGTCATGCAGTGATCAGGTGACTGAGAGGCGCTGATCATGTGACTGCTCATGTGCTGATCAGGTAGCTCTCCTGCACGGATCATGTGCCTCAGCAGGCAAGAATCAAGCAGCTGAGCAGGCATGAATCCTGCGGCCCAGCTGGCGATTATCAGGCAGCTGAGCAGGCATGAATCCTGCGGCCCAGCTGGCGATTATCAGGCAGCTGAGCAGGCATGAATCCTGCGGCCCAGCTGGCGATTATCAGGCAGCTGAGCAGGCATGAATCCTGCGGCCCAGCTGGCGGTTATCAGGCAGCTGAGCAGGCATGAATCCTGCGGCCCAGCTGGCGATTATCAGGCAGCTGAGCAGGCATGAATCCTGCGGCCCAGCTGGCGATTATCAGGCAGCTGAGCAGGCATGAATCCTGCGGCCCAGCTGGCGATTATCAGGCAGCTGAGCAGGCGCTGATCCCGCACCTCAGCAGGCACTGATCACGTGCCTGTCATGCAGTGATCAGGTGACTGAGAGGCGCTGATCATGTGACTGCTCATGTGCTGATCAGGTAGCTCTCCTGCACGGATCATGTGCCTCAGCAGGCAAGAATCAAGCAGCTGAGCAGGCATGAATCCTGCGGCCCAGCTGGCGATTATCAGGCAGCTGAGCAGGCATGAATCCTGCGGCCCAGCTGGCGATTATCAGGCAGCTGAGCAGGCATGAATCCTGCGGCCCAGCTGGCGATTATCAGGCAGCTGAGCAGGCATGAATCCTGCGGCCCAGCTGGCGATTATCAGGCAGCTGAGCAGGCATGAATCCTGCGGCCCAGCTGGCGATTATCAGGCAGCTGAGCAGGCATGAATCCTGCGGCCCAGCTGGCGATTATCAGGCAGCTGAGCAGGCATGAATCCTGCGGCCCAGCTGGCGATTATCAGGCAGCTGAGCAGGCATGAATCCTGCGGCCCAGCTGGCGATTATCAGGCAGCTGAGCAGGCATGAATCCTGCGGCCCAGCTGGCGGTTATCAGGCAGCTGAGCAGGCATGAATCCTGCGGCCCAGCTGGCGGTTATCAGGCAGCTGAGCAGGCATGAATCCTGCGGCCCAGCTGGCGATTATCAGGCAGCTGAGCAGGCATGAATCCTGCGGCCCAGCTGGCGATTATCAGGCAGCTGAGCAGGCGCTGATCCCGCACCTCAGCAGGCACTGATCACGTGCCTGTCATGCAGTGATCAGGTGACTGAGAGGCGCTGATCATGTGACTGCTCATGTGCTGATCAGGTAGCTCTCCTGCACGGATCATGTGCCTCAGCAGGCAAGAATCAGCAGCTGAGCAGGCATGAATCCTGCGGCCCAGCTGGCGATTATCAGGCAGCTGAGCAGGCATGAATCCTGCGGCCCAGCTGGCGATTATCAGGCAGCTGAGCAGGCGCTGATCCCGCACCTCAGCAGGCACTGATCACGTGCCTGTCATGCAGTGATCAGGTGACTGAGAGGCGCTGATCATGTGACTGCTCATGTGCTGATCAGGTAGCTCTCCTGCACGGATCATGTGCCTCAGCAGGCAGAATCAGGCAGCTGAGCAGGCATGAATCCTGCGGCCCAGCTGGCGATTATCAGGCAGCTGAGCAGGCATGAATCCTGCGGCCCAGCTGGCGATTATCAGGCAGCTGAGCAGGCATGAATCCTGCGGCCCAGCTGGCGATTATCAGGCAGCTGAGCAGGCATGAATCCTGCGGCCCAGCTGGCGATTATCAGGCAGCTGAGCAGGCATGAATCCTGCGGCCCAGCTGGCGATTATCAGGCAGCTGAGCAGGCATGAATCCTGCGGCCCAGCTGGCGATTATCAGGCAGCTGAGCAGGCATGAATCCTGCGGCCCAGCTGGCGATTATCAGGCAGCTGAGCAGGCATGAATCCTGCGGCCCAGCTGGCGATTATCAGGCAGCTGAGCAGGCATGAATCCTGCGGCCCAGCTGGCGATTATCAGGCAGCTGAGCAGGCATGAATCCTGCGGCCCAGCTGGCGGTTATCAGGCAGCTGAGCAGGCATGAATCCTGCGGCCCAGCTGGCGATTATCAGGCAGCTGAGCAGGCATGAATCCTGCGGCCCAGCTGGCGATTATCAGGCAGCTGAGCAGGCGCTGATCCCGCACCTCAGCAGGCACTGATCACGTGCCTGTCATGCAGTGATCAGGTGACTGAGAGGCGCTGATCATGTGACTGCTCATGTGCTGATCAGGTAGCTCTCCTGCACGGATCATGTGCCTCAGCAGGCAAGAATCAAGCAGCTGAGCAGGCATGAATCCTGCGGCCCAGCTGGCGATTATCAGGCAGCTGAGCAGGCATGAATCCTGCGGCCCAGCTGGCGATTATCAGGCAGCTGAGCAGGCATGAATCCTGCGGCCCAGCTGGCGATTATCAGGCAGCTGAGCAGGCATGATCCCGCACCTCAGCAGGCACTGATCACGTGCCTGTCATGCAGTGATCAGGTGACTGAGAGGCGCTGATCATGTGACTGCTCATGTGCTGATCAGGCAGCTCTCCTGCACGGATCATGTGCCTCAGCAGGCAAGAATCAAGCAGCTGAGCAGGCATGAATCCTGCGGCCCAGCTGGCGATTATCAGGCAGCTGAGCAGGCATGAATCCTGCGGCCCAGCTGGCGATTATCAGGCAGCTGAGCAGGCATGAATCCTGCGGCCCAGCTGGCGATTATCAGGCAGCTGAGCAGGCATGAATCCTGCGGCCCAGCTGGCGATTATCAGGCAGCTGAGCAGGCATGAATCCTGCGGCCCAGCTGGCGATTATCAGGCAGCTGAGCAGGCATGAATCCTGCGGCCCAGCTGGCGATTATCAGGCAGCTGAGCAGGCATGAATCCTGCGGCCCAGCTGGCGATTATCAGGCAGCTGAGCAGGCATGAATCCTGCGGCCCAGCTGGCGATTATCAGGCAGCTGAGCAGGCATGAATCCTGCGGCCCAGCTGGCGGTTATCAGGCAGCTGAGCAGGCATGAATCCTGCGGCCCAGCTGGCGGTTATCAGGCAGCTGAGCAGGCATGAATCCTGCGGCCCAGCTGGCGATTATCAGGCAGCTGAGCAGGCATGAATCCTGCGGCCCAGCTGGCGATTATCAGGCAGCTGAGCAGGCGCTGATCCCGCACCTCAGCAGGCACTGATCACGTGCCTGTCATGCAGTGATCAGGTGACTGAGAGGCGCTGATCATGTGACTGCTCATGTGCTGATCAGGTAGCTCTCCTGCACGGATCATGTGCCTCAGCAGGCAAGAATCAGCAGCTGAGCAGGCATGAATCCTGCGGCCCAGCTGGCGATTATCAGGCAGCTGAGCAGGCATGAATCCTGCGGCCCAGCTGGCGATTATCAGGCAGCTGAGCAGGCATGAATCCTGCGGCCCAGCTGGCGATTATCAGGCAGCTGAGCAGGCATGAATCCTGCGGCCCAGCTGGCGTTATCAGGCAGCTGAGCAGGCATGAATCCTGCGGCCCAGCTGGCGATTATCAGGCAGCTGAGCAGGCATGAATCCTGCGGCCCAGCTGGCGATTATCAGGCAGCTGAGCAGGCATGAATCCTGCGGCCCAGCTGGCGATTATCAGGCAGCTGAGCAGGCATGAATCCTGCGGCCCAGCTGGCGATTATCAGGCAGCTGAGCAGGCATGAATCCTGCGGCCCAGCTGGCGGTTATCAGGCAGCTGAGCAGGCATGAATCCTGCGGCCCAGCTGGCGGTTATCAGGCAGCTGAGCAGGCATGAATCCTGCGGCCCAGCTGGCGATTATCAGGCAGCTGAGCAGGCATGAATCCTGCGGCCCAGCTGGCGATTATCAGGCAGCTGAGCAGGCGCTGATCCCGCACCTCAGCAGGCACTGATCACGTGCCTGTCATGCAGTGATCAGGTGACTGAGAGGCGCTGATCATGTGACTGCTCATGTGCTGATCAGGTAGCTCTCCTGCACGGATCATGTGCCTCAGCAGGCAAGAATCAAGCAGCTGAGCAGGCATGAATCCTGCGGCCCAGCTGGCGATTATCAGGCAGCTGAGCAGGCATGAATCCTGCGGCCCAGCTGGCGATTATCAGGCAGCTGAGCAGGCATGAATCCTGCGGCCCAGCTGGCGATTATCAGGCAGCTGAGCAGGCATGATCCCGCACCTCAGCAGGCACTGATCACGTGCCTGTCATGCAGTGATCAGGTGACTGAGAGGCGCTGATCATGTGACTGCTCATGTGCTGATCAGGTAGCTCTCCTGCACGGATCATGTGCCTCAGCAGGCAAGAATCAAGCAGCTGAGCAGGCATGAATCCTGCGGCCCAGCTGGCGATTATCAGGCAGCTGAGCAGGCATGAATCCTGCGGCCCAGCTGGCGATTATCAGGCAGCTGAGCAGGCATGAATCCTGCGGCCCAGCTGGCGATTATCAGGCAGCTGAGCAGGCATGAATCCTGCGGCCCAGCTGGCGATTATCAGGCAGCTGAGCAGGCATGAATCCTGCGGCCCAGCTGGCGATTATCAGGCAGCTGAGCAGGCATGAATCCTGCGGCCCAGCTGGCGATTATCAGGCAGCTGAGCAGGCATGAATCCTGCGGCCCAGCTGGCGGTTATCAGGCAGCTGAGCAGGCATGAATCCTGCGGCCCAGCTGGCGATTATCAGGCAGCTGAGCAGGCATGAATCCTGCGGCCCAGCTGGCGATTATCAGGCAGCTGAGCAGGCATGAATCCTGCGGCCCAGCTGGCGGTTATCAGGCAGCTGAGCAGGCATGAATCCTGCGGCCCAGCTGGCGATTATCAGGCAGCTGAGCAGGCATGAATCCTGCGGCCCAGCTGGCGATTATCAGGCAGCTGAGCAGGCGCTGATCCCGCACCTCAGCAGGCACTGATCACGTGCCTGTCATGCAGTGATCAGGTGACTGAGAGGCGCTGATCATGTGACTGCTCATGTGCTGATCAGGTAGCTCTCCTGCACGGATCATGTGCCTCAGCAGGCAAGAATCAAGCAGCTGAGCAGGCATGAATCCTGCGGCCCAGCTGGCGATTATCAGGCAGCTGAGCAGGCATGAATCCTGCGGCCCAGCTGGCGATTATCAGGCAGCTGAGCAGGCATGAATCCTGCGGCCCAGCTGGCGATTATCAGGCAGCTGAGCAGGCATGAATCCTGCGGCCCAGCTGGCGATTATCAGGCAGCTGAGCAGGCATGAATCCTGCGGCCCAGCTGGCGATTATCAGGCAGCTGAGCAGGCATGAATCCTGCGGCCCAGCTGGCGATTATCAGGCAGCTGAGCAGGCATGAATCCTGCGGCCCAGCTGGCGATTATCAGGCAGCTGAGCAGGCGCTGATCCCGCACCTCAGCAGGCACTGATCACGTGCCTGTCATGCAGTGATCAGGTGACTGAGAGGCGCTGATCATGTGACTGCTCATGTGCTGATCAGGTAGCTCTCCTGCACGGATCATGTGCCTCAGCAGGCAAGAATCAAGCAGCTGAGCAGGCATGAATCCTGCGGCCCAGCTGGCGATTATCAGGCAGCTGAGCAGGCATGAATCCTGCGGCCCAGCTGGCGATTATCAGGCAGCTGAGCAGGCATGAATCCTGCGGCCCAGCTGGCGATTATCAGGCAGCTGAGCAGGCATGAATCCTGCGGCCCAGCTGGCGATTATCAGGCAGCTGAGCAGGCATGAATCCTGCGGCCCAGCTGGCGATTATCAGGCAGCTGAGCAGGCATGAATCCTGCGGCCCAGCTGGCGATTATCAGGCAGCTGAGCAGGCATGAATCCTGCGGCCCAGCTGGCGATTATCAGGCAGCTGAGCAGGCATGAATCCTGCGGCCCAGCTGGCGATTATCAGGCAGCTGAGCAGGCATGAATCCTGCGGCCCAGCTGGCGGTTATCAGGCAGCTGAGCAGGCATGAATCCTGCGGCCCAGCTGGCGGTTATCAGGCAGCTGAGCAGGCATGAATCCTGCGGCCCAGCTGGCGATTATCAGGCAGCTGAGCAGGCATGAATCCTGCGGCCCAGCTGGCGATTATCAGGCAGCTGAGCAGGCGCTGATCCCGCACCTCAGCAGGCACTGATCACGTGCCTGTCATGCAGTGATCAGGTGACTGAGAGGCGCTGATCATGTGACTGCTCATGTGCTGATCAGGTAGCTCTCCTGCACGGATCATGTGCCTCAGCAGGCAAGAATCAAGCAGCTGAGCAGGCATGAATCCTGCGGCCCAGCTGGCGATTATCAGGCAGCTGAGCAGGCATGAATCCTGCGGCCCAGCTGGCGATTATCAGGCAGCTGAGCAGGCATGAATCCTGCGGCCCAGCTGGCGATTATCAGGCAGCTGAGCAGGCATGAATCCTGCGGCCCAGCTGGCGATTATCAGGCAGCTGAGCAGGCATGAATCCTGCGGCCCAGCTGGCGATTATCAGGCAGCTGAGCAGGCATGAATCCTGCGGCCCAGCTGGCGATTATCAGGCAGCTGAGCAGGCATGAATCCTGCGGCCCAGCTGGCGATTATCAGGCAGCTGAGCAGGCATGAATCCTGCGGCCCAGCTGGCGATTATCAGGCAGCTGAGCAGGCATGAATCCTGCGGCCCAGCTGGCGATTATCAGGCAGCTGAGCAGGCATGAATCCTGCGGCCCAGCTGGCGGTTATCAGGCAGCTGAGCAGGCATGAATCCTGCGGCCCAGCTGGCGATTATCAGGCAGCTGAGCAGGCATGAATCCTGCGGCCCAGCTGGCGATTATCAGGCAGCTGAGCAGGCGCTGATCCCGCACCTCAGCAGGCACTGATCACGTGCCTGTCATGCAGTGATCAGGTGACTGAGAGGCGCTGATCATGTGACTGCTCATGTGCTGATCAGGTAGCTCTCCTGCACGGATCATGTGCCTCAGCAGGCAAGAATCAAGCAGCTGAGCAGGCATGAATCCTGCGGCCCAGCTGGCGATTATCAGGCAGCTGAGCAGGCATGAATCCTGCGGCCCAGCTGGCGATTATCAGGCAGCTGAGCAGGCATGAATCCTGCGGCCCAGCTGGCGATTATCAGGCAGCTGAGCAGGCATGAATCCTGCGGCCCAGCTGGCGATTATCAGGCAGCTGAGCAGGCATGAATCCTGCGGCCCAGCTGGCGATTATCAGGCAGCTGAGCAGGCATGAATCCTGCGGCCCAGCTGGCGATTATCAGGCAGCTGAGCAGGCGCTGATCCCGCACCTCAGCAGGCACTGATCACGTGCCTGTCATGCAGTGATCAGGTGACTGAGAGGCGCTGATCATGTGACTGCTCATGTGCTGATCAGGAGCTCCTGCACGGATCGCCTCAGCAGGCAAGAATCAGGCAGCTGAGCAGGCATGAATCCTGCGGCCCAGCTGGCGATTATCAGGCAGCTGAGCAGGCATGAATCCTGCGGCCCAGCTGGCGATTATCAGGCAGCTGAGCAGGCATGAATCCTGCGGCCCAGCTGGCGGTTATCAGGCAGCTGAGCAGGCATGAATCCTGCGGCCCAGCTGGCGTTATCAGGCAGCTGAGCAGGCATGAATCCTGCGGCCCAGCTGGCGATTATCAGGCAGCTGAGCAGGCATGAATCCTGCGGCCCAGCTGGCGATTATCAGGCAGCTGAGCAGGCATGAATCCTGCGGCCCAGCTGGCGATTATCAGGCAGCTGAGCAGGCGCTGATCCCGCACCTCAGCAGGCACTGATCACGTGCCTGTCATGCAGTGATCAGGTGACTGAGAGGCGCTGATCATGTGACTGCTCATGTGCTGATCAGGTAGCTCTCCTGCACGGATCATGTGCCTCAGCAGGCAAGAATCAAGCAGCTGAGCAGGCATGAATCCTGCGGCCCAGCTGGCGATTATCAGGCAGCTGAGCAGGCATGAATCCTGCGGCCCAGCTGGCGATTATCAGGCAGCTGAGCAGGCATGAATCCTGCGGCCCAGCTGGCGATTATCAGGCAGCTGAGCAGGCATGATCCCGCACCTCAGCAGGCACTGATCACGTGCCTGTCATGCAGTGATCAGGTGACTGAGAGGCGCTGATCATGTGACTGCTCATGTGCTGATCAGGCAGCTCTCCTGCACGGATCATGTGCCTCAGCAGGCAAGAATCAAGCAGCTGAGCAGGCATGAATCCTGCGGCCCAGCTGGCGATTATCAGGCAGCTGAGCAGGCATGAATCCTGCGGCCCAGCTGGCGATTATCAGGCAGCTGAGCAGGCATGAATCCTGCGGCCCAGCTGGCGATTATCAGGCAGCTGAGCAGGCATGAATCCTGCGGCCCAGCTGGCGATTATCAGGCAGCTGAGCAGGCATGAATCCTGCGGCCCAGCTGGCGATTATCAGGCAGCTGAGCAGGCATGAATCCTGCGGCCCAGCTGGCGGTTATCAGGCAGCTGAGCAGGCATGAATCCTGCGGCCCAGCTGGCGATTATCAGGCAGCTGAGCAGGCATGAATCCTGCGGCCCAGCTGGCGATTATCAGGCAGCTGAGCAGGCATGAATCCTGCGGCCCAGCTGGCGATTATCAGGCAGCTGAGCAGGCATGAATCCTGCGGCCCAGCTGGCGATTATCAGGCAGCTGAGCAGGCATGAATCCTGCGGCCCAGCTGGCGATTATCAGGCAGCTGAGCAGGCATGAATCCTGCGGCCCAGCTGGCGATTATCAGGCAGCTGAGCAGGCATGAATCCTGCGGCCCAGCTGGCGATTATCAGGCAGCTGAGCAGGCGCTGATCCCGCACCTCAGCAGGCACTGATCACGTGCCTGTCATGCAGTGATCAGGTGACTGAGAGGCGCTGATCATGTGACTGCTCATGTGCTGATCAGGTAGCTCTCCTGCACGGATCATGTGCCTCAGCAGGCAAGAATCAAGCAGCTGAGCAGGCATGAATCCTGCGGCCCAGCTGGCGATTATCAGGCAGCTGAGCAGGCATGAATCCTGCGGCCCAGCTGGCGATTATCAGGCAGCTGAGCAGGCATGAATCCTGCGGCCCAGCTGGCGATTATCAGGCAGCTGAGCAGGCATGAATCCTGCGGCCCAGCTGGCGATTATCAGGCAGCTGAGCAGGCGCTGATCCCGCACCTCAGCAGGCACTGATCACGTGCCTGTCATGCAGTGATCAGGTGACTGAGAGGCGCTGATCATGTGACTGCTCATGTGCTGATCAGGTAGCTCTCCTGCACGGATCATGTGCCTCAGCAGGCAAGAATCAAGCAGCTGAGCAGGCATGAATCCTGCGGCCCAGCTGGCGATTATCAGGCAGCTGAGCAGGCATGAATCCTGCGGCCCAGCTGGCGATTATCAGGCAGCTGAGCAGGCATGAATCCTGCGGCCCAGCTGGCGATTATCAGGCAGCTGAGCAGGCATGAATCCTGCGGCCCAGCTGGCGATTATCAGGCAGCTGAGCAGGCATGAATCCTGCGGCCCAGCTGGCGATTATCAGGCAGCTGAGCAGGCATGAATCCTGCGGCCCAGCTGGCGATTATCAGGCAGCTGAGCAGGCATGAATCCTGCGGCCCAGCTGGCGATTATCAGGCAGCTGAGCAGGCATGAATCCTGCGGCCCAGCTGGCGATTATCAGGCAGCTGAGCAGGCATGAATCCTGCGGCCCAGCTGGCGATTATCAGGCAGCTGAGCAGGCATGAATCCTGCGGCCCAGCTGGCGATTATCAGGCAGCTGAGCAGGCATGAATCCTGCGGCCCAGCTGGCGATTATCAGGCAGCTGAGCAGGCGCTGATCCCGCACCTCAGCAGGCACTGATCACGTGCCTGTCATGCAGTGATCAGGTGACTGAGAGGCGCTGATCATGTGACTGCTCATGTGCTGATCAGGTAGCTCTCCTGCACGGATCATGTGCCTCAGCAGGCAAGAATCAAGCAGCTGAGCAGGCATGAATCCTGCGGCCCAGCTGGCGATTATCAGGCAGCTGAGCAGGCATGAATCCTGCGGCCCAGCTGGCGATTATCAGGCAGCTGAGCAGGCATGAATCCTGCGGCCCAGCTGGCGATTATCAGGCAGCTGAGCAGGCATGAATCCTGCGGCCCAGCTGGCGATTATCAGGCAGCTGAGCAGGCATGAATCCTGCGGCCCAGCTGGCGATTATCAGGCAGCTGAGCAGGCATGAATCCTGCGGCCCAGCTGGCGGTTATCAGGCAGCTGAGCAGGCATGAATCCTGCGGCCCAGCTGGCGATTATCAGGCAGCTGAGCAGGCATGAATCCTGCGGCCCAGCTGGCGATTATCAGGCAGCTGAGCAGGCGCTGATCCCGCACCTCAGCAGGCACTGATCACGTGCCTGTCATGCAGTGATCAGGTGACTGAGAGGCGCTGATCATGTGACTGCTCATGTGCTGATCAGGTAGCTCTCCTGCACGGATCATGTGCCTCAGCAGGCAAGAATCAAGCAGCTGAGCAGGCATGAATCCTGCGGCCCAGCTGGCGATTATCAGGCAGCTGAGCAGGCATGAATCCTGCGGCCCAGCTGGCGATTATCAGGCAGCTGAGCAGGCATGAATCCTGCGGCCCAGCTGGCGATTATCAGGCAGCTGAGCAGGCATGAATCCTGCGGCCCAGCTGGCGATTATCAGGCAGCTGAGCAGGCATGAATCCTGCGGCCCAGCTGGCGATTATCAGGCAGCTGAGCAGGCATGAATCCTGCGGCCCAGCTGGCGATTATCAGGCAGCTGAGCAGGCATGAATCCTGCGGCCCAGCTGGCGATTATCAGGCAGCTGAGCAGGCATGAATCCTGCGGCCCAGCTGGCGATTATCAGGCAGCTGAGCAGGCATGAATCCTGCGGCCCAGCTGGCGATTATCAGGCAGCTGAGCAGGCGCTGATCCCGCACCTCAGCAGGCACTGATCACGTGCCTGTCATGCAGTGATCAGGTGACTGAGAGGCGCTGATCATGTGACTGCTCATGTGCTGATCAGGTAGCTCTCCTGCACGGATCATGTGCCTCAGCAGGCAAGAATCAAGCAGCTGAGCAGGCATGAATCCTGCGGCCCAGCTGGCGATTATCAGGCAGCTGAGCAGGCATGAATCCTGCGGCCCAGCTGGCGATTATCAGGCAGCTGAGCAGGCATGAATCCTGCGGCCCAGCTGGCGATTATCAGGCAGCTGAGCAGGCATGAATCCTGCGGCCCAGCTGGCGATTATCAGGCAGCTGAGCAGGCATGAATCCTGCGGCCCAGCTGGCGATTATCAGGCAGCTGAGCAGGCATGAATCCTGCGGCCCAGCTGGCGATTATCAGGCAGCTGAGCAGGCATGAATCCTGCGGCCCAGCTGGCGATTATCAGGCAGCTGAGCAGGCATGAATCCTGCGGCCCAGCTGGCGATTATCAGGCAGCTGAGCAGGCATGAATCCTGCGGCCCAGCTGGCGATTATCAGGCAGCTGAGCAGGCATGAATCCTGCGGCCCAGCTGGCGTTATCAGGCAGCTGAGCAGGCATGAATCCTGCGGCCCAGCTGGCGATTATCAGGCAGCTGAGCAGGCATGAATCCTGCGGCCCAGCTGGCGATTATCAGGCAGCTGAGCAGGCATGAATCCTGCGGCCCAGCTGGCGATTATCAGGCAGCTGAGCAGGCATGAATCCTGCGGCCCAGCTGGCGATTATCAGGCAGCTGAGCAGGCATGAATCCTGCGGCCCAGCTGGCGATTATCAGGCAGCTGAGCAGGCATGAATCCTGCGGCCCAGCTGGCGATTATCAGGCAGCTGAGCAGGCATGAATCCTGCGGCCCAGCTGGCGGTTATCAGGCAGCTGAGCAGGCATGAATCCTGCGGCCCAGCTGGCGGTTATCAGGCAGCTGAGCAGGCATGAATCCTGCGGCCCAGCTGGCGATTATCAGGCAGCTGAGCAGGCATGAATCCTGCGGCCCAGCTGGCGATTATCAGGCAGCTGAGCAGGCGCTGATCCCGCACCTCAGCAGGCACTGATCACGTGCCTGTCATGCAGTGATCAGGTGACTGAGAGGCGCTGATCATGTGACTGCTCATGTGCTGATCAGGTAGCTCTCCTGCACGGATCATGTGCCTCAGCAGGCAAGAATCAAGCAGCTGAGCAGGCATGAATCCTGCGGCCCAGCTGGCGATTATCAGGCAGCTGAGCAGGCATGAATCCTGCGGCCCAGCTGGCGATTATCAGGCAGCTGAGCAGGCGCTGATCCCGCACCTCAGCAGGCACTGATCACGTGCCTGTCATGCAGTGATCAGGTGACTGAGAGGCGCTGATCATGTGACTGCTCATGTGCTGATCAGGTAGCTCTCCTGCACGGATCATGTGCCTCAGCAGGCAAGAATCAAGCAGCTGAGCAGGCATGAATCCTGCGGCCCAGCTGGCGATTATCAGGCAGCTGAGCAGGCATGAATCCTGCGGCCCAGCTGGCGATTATCAGGCAGCTGAGCAGGCATGAATCCTGCGGCCCAGCTGGCGATTATCAGGCAGCTGAGCAGGCATGAATCCTGCGGCCCAGCTGGCGATTATCAGGCAGCTGAGCAGGCATGAATCCTGCGGCCCAGCTGGCGATTATCAGGCAGCTGAGCAGGCATGAATCCTGCGGCCCAGCTGGCGATTATCAGGCAGCTGAGCAGGCATGAATCCTGCGGCCCAGCTGGCGATTATCAGGCAGCTGAGCAGGCATGAATCCTGCGGCCCAGCTGGCGATTATCAGGCAGCTGAGCAGGCATGAATCCTGCGGCCCAGCTGGCGATTATCAGGCAGCTGAGCAGGCATGAATCCTGCGGCCCAGCTGGCGATTATCAGGCAGCTGAGCAGGCATGAATCCTGCGGCCCAGCTGGCGATTATCAGGCAGCTGAGCAGGCATGAATCCTGCGGCCCAGCTGGCGATTATCAGGCAGCTGAGCAGGCGCTGATCCCGCACCTCAGCAGGCACTGATCACGTGCCTGTCATGCAGTGATCAGGTGACTGAGAGGCGCTGATCATGTGACTGCTCATGTGCTGATCAGGTAGCTCTCCTGCACGGATCATGTGCCTCAGCAGGCAAGAATCAAGCAGCTGAGCAGGCATGAATCCTGCGGCCCAGCTGGCGATTATCAGGCAGCTGAGCAGGCATGAATCCTGCGGCCCAGCTGGCGATTATCAGGCAGCTGAGCAGGCATGAATCCTGCGGCCCAGCTGGCGATTATCAGGCAGCTGAGCAGGCATGAATCCTGCGGCCCAGCTGGCGGTTATCAGGCAGCTGAGCAGGCATGAATCCTGCGGCCCAGCTGGCGATTATCAGGCAGCTGAGCAGGCATGAATCCTGCGGCCCAGCTGGCGATTATCAGGCAGCTGAGCAGGCGCTGATCCCGCACCTCAGCAGGCACTGATCACGTGCCTGTCATGCAGTGATCAGGTGACTGAGAGGCGCTGATCATGTGACTGCTCATGTGCTGATCAGGTAGCTCTCCTGCACGGATCATGTGCCTCAGCAGGCAAGAATCAGGCAGCTGAGCAGGCATGAATCCTGCGGCCCAGCTGGCGATTATCAGGCAGCTGAGCAGGCATGAATCCTGCGGCCCAGCTGGCGATTATCAGGCAGCTGAGCAGGCATGAATCCTGCGGCCCAGCTGGCGTTATCAGGCAGCTGAGCAGGCATGAATCCTGCGGCCCAGCTGGCGGTTATCAGGCAGCTGAGCAGGCATGAATCCTGCGGCCCAGCTGGCGATTATCAGGCAGCTGAGCAGGCATGAATCCTGCGGCCCAGCTGGCGATTATCAGGCAGCTGAGCAGGCATGAATCCTGCGGCCCAGCTGGCGATTATCAGGCAGCTGAGCAGGCGCTGATCCCGCACCTCAGCAGGCACTGATCACGTGCCTGTCATGCAGTGATCAGGTGACTGAGAGGCGCTGATCATGTGACTGCTCATGTGCTGATCAGGTAGCTCTCCTGCACGGATCATGTGCCTCAGCAGGCAAGAATCAAGCAGCTGAGCAGGCATGAATCCTGCGGCCCAGCTGGCGATTATCAGGCAGCTGAGCAGGCATGAATCCTGCGGCCCAGCTGGCGATTATCAGGCAGCTGAGCAGGCATGAATCCTGCGGCCCAGCTGGCGATTATCAGGCAGCTGAGCAGGCGCTGATCCCGCACCTCAGCAGGCACTGATCACGTGCCTGTCATGCAGTGATCAGGTGACTGAGAGGCGCTGATCATGTGACTGCTCATGTGCTGATCAGGTAGCTCTCCTGCACGGATCATGTGCCTCAGCAGGCAAGAATCAAGCAGCTGAGCAGGCATGAATCCTGCGGCCCAGCTGGCGATTATCAGGCAGCTGAGCAGGCATGAATCCTGCGGCCCAGCTGGCGATTATCAGGCAGCTGAGCAGGCATGAATCCTGCGGCCCAGCTGGCGATTATCAGGCAGCTGAGCAGGCATGAATCCTGCGGCCCAGCTGGCGATTATCAGGCAGCTGAGCAGGCATGAATCCTGCGGCCCAGCTGGCGATTATCAGGCAGCTGAGCAGGCATGAATCCTGCGGCCCAGCTGGCGGTTATCAGGCAGCTGAGCAGGCATGAATCCTGCGGCCCAGCTGGCGATTATCAGGCAGCTGAGCAGGCATGAATCCTGCGGCCCAGCTGGCGATTATCAGGCAGCTGAGCAGGCATGAATCCTGCGGCCCAGCTGGCGATTATCAGGCAGCTGAGCAGGCATGAATCCTGCGGCCCAGCTGGCGATTATCAGGCAGCTGAGCAGGCATGAATCCTGCGGCCCAGCTGGCGATTATCAGGCAGCTGAGCAGGCATGAATCCTGCGGCCCAGCTGGCGATTATCAGGCAGCTGAGCAGGCATGAATCCTGCGGCCCAGCTGGCGATTATCAGGCAGCTGAGCAGGCGCTGATCCCGCACCTCAGCAGGCACTGATCACGTGCCTGTCATGCAGTGATCAGGTGACTGAGAGGCGCTGATCATGTGACTGCTCATGTGCTGATCAGGTAGCTCTCCTGCACGGATCATGTGCCTCAGCAGGCAAGAATCAAGCAGCTGAGCAGGCATGAATCCTGCGGCCCAGCTGGCGATTATCAGGCAGCTGAGCAGGCATGAATCCTGCGGCCCAGCTGGCGATTATCAGGCAGCTGAGCAGGCATGAATCCTGCGGCCCAGCTGGCGATTATCAGGCAGCTGAGCAGGCATGAATCCTGCGGCCCAGCTGGCGATTATCAGGCAGCTGAGCAGGCGCTGATCCCGCACCTCAGCAGGCACTGATCACGTGCCTGTCATGCAGTGATCAGGTGACTGAGAGGCGCTGATCATGTGACTGCTCATGTGCTGATCAGGTAGCTCTCCTGCACGGATCATGTGCCTCAGCAGGCAAGAATCAAGCAGCTGAGCAGGCATGAATCCTGCGGCCCAGCTGGCGATTATCAGGCAGCTGAGCAGGCATGAATCCTGCGGCCCAGCTGGCGATTATCAGGCAGCTGAGCAGGCATGAATCCTGCGGCCCAGCTGGCGATTATCAGGCAGCTGAGCAGGCATGAATCCTGCGGCCCAGCTGGCGATTATCAGGCAGCTGAGCAGGCATGAATCCTGCGGCCCAGCTGGCGGTTATCAGGCAGCTGAGCAGGCATGAATCCTGCGGCCCAGCTGGCGATTATCAGGCAGCTGAGCAGGCATGAATCCTGCGGCCCAGCTGGCGATTATCAGGCAGCTGAGCAGGCATGAATCCTGCGGCCCAGCTGGCGATTATCAGGCAGCTGAGCAGGCATGAATCCTGCGGCCCAGCTGGCGATTATCAGGCAGCTGAGCAGGCATGAATCCTGCGGCCCAGCTGGCGGTTATCAGGCAGCTGAGCAGGCATGAATCCTGCGGCCCAGCTGGCGATTATCAGGCAGCTGAGCAGGCATGAATCCTGCGGCCCAGCTGGCGATTATCAGGCAGCTGAGCAGGCATGAATCCTGCGGCCCAGCTGGCGATTATCAGGCAGCTGAGCAGGCATGAATCCTGCGGCCCAGCTGGCGATTATCAGGCAGCTGAGCAGGCATGAATCCTGCGGCCCAGCTGGCGATTATCAGGCAGCTGAGCAGGCATGAATCCTGCGGCCCAGCTGGCGATTATCAGGCAGCTGAGCAGGCATGAATCCTGCGGCCCAGCTGGCGATTATCAGGCAGCTGAGCAGGCGCTGATCCCGCACCTCAGCAGGCACTGATCACGTGCCTGTCATGCAGTGATCAGGTGACTGAGAGGCGCTGATCATGTGACTGCTCATGTGCTGATCAGGTAGCTCTCCTGCACGGATCATGTGCCTCAGCAGGCAAGAATCAAGCAGCTGAGCAGGCATGAATCCTGCGGCCCAGCTGGCGATTATCAGGCAGCTGAGCAGGCATGAATCCTGCGGCCCAGCTGGCGATTATCAGGCAGCTGAGCAGGCATGAATCCTGCGGCCCAGCTGGCGATTATCAGGCAGCTGAGCAGGCATGAATCCTGCGGCCCAGCTGGCGATTATCAGGCAGCTGAGCAGGCATGAATCCTGCGGCCCAGCTGGCGATTATCAGGCAGCTGAGCAGGCATGAATCCTGCGGCCCAGCTGGCGATTATCAGGCAGCTGAGCAGGCATGAATCCTGCGGCCCAGCTGGCGGTTATCAGGCAGCTGAGCAGGCATGAATCCTGCGGCCCAGCTGGCGATTATCAGGCAGCTGAGCAGGCATGAATCCTGCGGCCCAGCTGGCGATTATCAGGCAGCTGAGCAGGCGCTGATCCCGCACCTCAGCAGGCACTGATCACGTGCCTGTCATGCAGTGATCAGGTGACTGAGAGGCGCTGATCATGTGACTGCTCATGTGCTGATCAGGTAGCTCTCCTGCACGGATCATGTGCCTCAGCAGGCAAGAATCAAGCAGCTGAGCAGGCATGAATCCTGCGGCCCAGCTGGCGATTATCAGGCAGCTGAGCAGGCATGAATCCTGCGGCCCAGCTGGCGATTATCAGGCAGCTGAGCAGGCATGAATCCTGCGGCCCAGCTGGCGATTATCAGGCAGCTGAGCAGGCATGAATCCTGCGGCCCAGCTGGCGATTATCAGGCAGCTGAGCAGGCATGAATCCTGCGGCCCAGCTGGCGATTATCAGGCAGCTGAGCAGGCATGAATCCTGCGGCCCAGCTGGCGATTATCAGGCAGCTGAGCAGGCATGAATCCTGCGGCCCAGCTGGCGATTATCAGGCAGCTGAGCAGGCATGAATCCTGCGGCCCAGCTGGCGATTATCAGGCAGCTGAGCAGGCATGAATCCTGCGGCCCAGCTGGCGATTATCAGGCAGCTGAGCAGGCATGAATCCTGCGGCCCAGCTGGCGATTATCAGGCAGCTGAGCAGGCATGAATCCTGCGGCCCAGCTGGCGATTATCAGGCAGCTGAGCAGGCATGAATCCTGCGGCCCAGCTGGCGATTATCAGGCAGCTGAGCAGGCATGAATCCTGCGGCCCAGCTGGCGATTATCAGGCAGCTGAGCAGGCATGAATCCTGCGGCCCAGCTGGCGATTATCAGGCAGCTGAGCAGGCATGAATCCTGCGGCCCAGCTGGCGATTATCAGGCAGCTGAGCAGGCATGAATCCTGCGGCCCAGCTGGCGATTATCAGGCAGCTGAGCAGGCATGAATCCTGCGGCCCAGCTGGCGATTATCAGGCAGCTGAGCAGGCATGAATCCTGCGGCCCAGCTGGCGGTTATCAGGCAGCTGAGCAGGCATGAATCCTGCGGCCCAGCTGGCGATTATCAGGCAGCTGAGCAGGCATGAATCCTGCGGCCCAGCTGGCGATTATCAGGCAGCTGAGCAGGCGCTGATCCCGCACCTCAGCAGGCACTGATCACGTGCCTGTCATGCAGTGATCAGGTGACTGAGAGGCGCTGATCATGTGACTGCTCATGTGCTGATCAGGTAGCTCTCCTGCACGGATCATGTGCCTCAGCAGGCAAGAATCAAGCAGCTGAGCAGGCATGAATCCTGCGGCCCAGCTGGCGATTATCAGGCAGCTGAGCAGGCATGAATCCTGCGGCCCAGCTGGCGATTATCAGGCAGCTGAGCAGGCATGAATCCTGCGGCCCAGCTGGCGATTATCAGGCAGCTGAGCAGGCGCTGATCCCGCACCTCAGCAGGCACTGATCACGTGCCTGTCATGCAGTGATCAGGTGACTGAGAGGCGCTGATCATGTGACTGCTCATGTGCTGATCAGGTAGCTCTCCTGCACGGATCATGTGCCTCAGCAGGCAAGAATCAAGCAGCTGAGCAGGCATGAATCCTGCGGCCCAGCTGGCGATTATCAGGCAGCTGAGCAGGCATGAATCCTGCGGCCCAGCTGGCGATTATCAGGCAGCTGAGCAGGCATGAATCCTGCGGCCCAGCTGGCGATTATCAGGCAGCTGAGCAGGCATGAATCCTGCGGCCCAGCTGGCGATTATCAGGCAGCTGAGCAGGCATGAATCCTGCGGCCCAGCTGGCGATTATCAGGCAGCTGAGCAGGCATGAATCCTGCGGCCCAGCTGGCGATTATCAGGCAGCTGAGCAGGCATGAATCCTGCGGCCCAGCTGGCGATTATCAGGCAGCTGAGCAGGCATGAATCCTGCGGCCCAGCTGGCGATTATCAGGCAGCTGAGCAGGCATGAATCCTGCGGCCCAGCTGGCGATTATCAGGCAGCTGAGCAGGCATGAATCCTGCGGCCCAGCTGGCGATTATCAGGCAGCTGAGCAGGCATGAATCCTGCGGCCCAGCTGGCGATTATCAGGCAGCTGAGCAGGCATGAATCCTGCGGCCCAGCTGGCGGTTATCAGGCAGCTGAGCAGGCATGAATCCTGCGGCCCAGCTGGCGATTATCAGGCAGCTGAGCAGGCATGAATCCTGCGGCCCAGCTGGCGATTATCAGGCAGCTGAGCAGGCATGAATCCTGCGGCCCAGCTGGCGATTATCAGGCAGCTGAGCAGGCATGAATCCTGCGGCCCAGCTGGCGATTATCAGGCAGCTGAGCAGGCGCTGATCCCGCACCTCAGCAGGCACTGATCACGTGCCTGTCATGCAGTGATCAGGTGACTGAGAGGCGCTGATCATGTGACTGCTCATGTTGATAAGGTAGCTCTCCTGCACGGATCATGTGCCTCAGCAGGCAAGAATCAAGCAGCTGAGCAGGCATGAATCCTGCGGCCCAGCTGGCGATTATCAGGCAGCTGAGCAGGCATGAATCCTGCGGCCCAGCTGGCGATTATCAGGCAGCTGAGCAGGCATGAATCCTGCGGCCCAGCTGGCGGTTATCAGGCAGCTGAGCAGGCATGAATCCTGCGGCCCAGCTGGCGATTATCAGGCAGCTGAGCAGGCATGAATCCTGCGGCCCAGCTGGCGATTATCAGGCAGCTGAGCAGGCGCTGATCCCGCACCTCAGCAGGCACTGATCACGTGCCTGTCATGCAGTGATCAGGTGACTGAGAGGCGCTGATCATGTGACTGCTCATGTGCTGATCAGGCAGCTCTCCTGCACGGATCATGTGCCTCAGCAGGCAAGAATCAAGCAGCTGAGCAGGCATGAATCCTGCGGCCCAGCTGGCGATTATCAGGCAGCTGAGCAGGCATGAATCCTGCGGCCCAGCTGGCGATTATCAGGCAGCTGAGCAGGCATGAATCCTGCGGCCCAGCTGGCGATTATCAGGCAGCTGAGCAGGCGCTGATCCCGCACCTCAGCAGGCACTGATCACGTGCCTGTCATGCAGTGATCAGGTGACTGAGAGGCGCTGATCATGTGACTGCTCATGTGCTGATCAGGTAGCTCTCCTGCACGGATCATGTGCCTCAGCAGGCAAGAATCAAGCAGCTGAGCAGGCATGAATCCTGCGGCCCAGCTGGCGATTATCAGGCAGCTGAGCAGGCATGAATCCTGCGGCCCAGCTGGCGATTATCAGGCAGCTGAGCAGGCATGAATCCTGCGGCCCAGCTGGCGATTATCAGGCAGCTGAGCAGGCATGAATCCTGCGGCCCAGCTGGCGATTATCAGGCAGCTGAGCAGGCATGAATCCTGCGGCCCAGCTGGCGATTATCAGGCAGCTGAGCAGGCATGAATCCTGCGGCCCAGCTGGCGATTATCAGGCAGCTGAGCAGGCATGAATCCTGCGGCCCAGCTGGCGATTATCAGGCAGCTGAGCAGGCATGAATCCTGCGGCCCAGCTGGCGATTATCAGGCAGCTGAGCAGGCATGAATCCTGCGGCCCAGCTGGCGATTATCAGGCAGCTGAGCAGGCATGAATCCTGCGGCCCAGCTGGCGATTATCAGGCAGCTGAGCAGGCATGAATCCTGCGGCCCAGCTGGCGATTATCAGGCAGCTGAGCAGGCATGAATCCTGCGGCCCAGCTGGCGATTATCAGGCAGCTGAGCAGGCGCTGATCCCGCACCTCAGCAGGCACTGATCACGTGCCTGTCATGCAGTGATCAGGTGACTGAGAGGCGCTGATCATGTGACTGCTCATGTGCTGATCAGGTAGCTCTCCTGCACGGATCATGTGCCTCAGCAGGCAAGAATCAAGCAGCTGAGCAGGCATGAATCCTGCGGCCCAGCTGGCGATTATCAGGCAGCTGAGCAGGCATGAATCCTGCGGCCCAGCTGGCGATTATCAGGCAGCTGAGCAGGCATGAATCCTGCGGCCCAGCTGGCGATTATCAGGCAGCTGAGCAGGCATGAATCCTGCGGCCCAGCTGGCGATTATCAGGCAGCTGAGCAGGCATGAATCCTGCGGCCCAGCTGGCGATTATCAGGCAGCTGAGCAGGCATGAATCCTGCGGCCCAGCTGGCGATTATCAGGCAGCTGAGCAGGCGCTGATCCCGCACCTCAGCAGGCACTGATCACGTGCCTGTCATGCAGTGATCAGGTGACTGAGAGGCGCTGATCATGTGACTGCTCATGTGCTGATCAGGTAGCTCTCCTGCACGGATCATGTGCCTCAGCAGGCAAGAATCAAGCAGCTGAGCAGGCATGAATCCTGCGGCCCAGCTGGCGATTATCAGGCAGCTGAGCAGGCATGAATCCTGCGGCCCAGCTGGCGATTATCAGGCAGCTGAGCAGGCATGAATCCTGCGGCCCAGCTGGCGATTATCAGGCAGCTGAGCAGGCATGAATCCTGCGGCCCAGCTGGCGATTATCAGGCAGCTGAGCAGGCATGAATCCTGCGGCCCAGCTGGCGATTATCAGGCAGCTGAGCAGGCATGAATCCTGCGGCCCAGCTGGCGATTATCAGGCAGCTGAGCAGGCATGAATCCTGCGGCCCAGCTGGCGATTATCAGGCAGCTGAGCAGGCGCTGATCCCGCACCTCAGCAGGCACTGATCACGTGCCTGTCATGCAGTGATCAGGTGACTGAGAGGCGCTGATCATGTGACTGCTCATGTGCTGATCAGGTAGCTCTCCTGCACGGATCATGTGCCTCAGCAGGCAAGAATCAAGCAGCTGAGCAGGCATGAATCCTGCGGCCCAGCTGGCGATTATCAGGCAGCTGAGCAGGCATGAATCCTGCGGCCCAGCTGGCGATTATCAGGCAGCTGAGCAGGCATGAATCCTGCGGCCCAGCTGGCGATTATCAGGCAGCTGAGCAGGCGCTGATCCCGCCTCAGCAGGCACTGATCACGTGCCTGTCATGCAGTGATCAGGTGACTGAGAGGCGCTGATCATGTGACTGCTCATGTGCTGATCAGGTAGCTCTCCTGCACGGATCATGTGCCTCAGCAGGCAAGAATCAAGCAGCTGAGCAGGCATGAATCCTGCGGCCCAGCTGGCGATTATCAGGCAGCTGAGCAGGCATGAATCCTGCGGCCCAGCTGGCGATTATCAGGCAGCTGAGCAGGCATGAATCCTGCGGCCCAGCTGGCGATTATCAGGCAGCTGAGCAGGCATGAATCCTGCGGCCCAGCTGGCGATTATCAGGCAGCTGAGCAGGCATGAATCCTGCGGCCCAGCTGGCGATTATCAGGCAGCTGAGCAGGCATGAATCCTGCGGCCCAGCTGGCGTTATCAGGCAGCTGAGCAGGCATGAATCCTGCGGCCCAGCTGGCGATTATCAGGCAGCTGAGCAGGCATGAATCCTGCGGCCCAGCTGGCGATTATCAGGCAGCTGAGCAGGCATGAATCCTGCGGCCCAGCTGGCGATTATCAGGCAGCTGAGCAGGCATGAATCCTGCGGCCCAGCTGGCGATTATCAGGCAGCTGAGCAGGCATGAATCCTGCGGCCCAGCTGGCGTTATCAGGCAGCTGAGCAGGCATGAATCCTGCGGCCCAGCTGGCGATTATCAGGCAGCTGAGCAGGCATGAATCCTGCGGCCCAGCTGGCGATTATCAGGCAGCTGAGCAGGCGCTGATCCCGCACCTCAGCAGGCACTGATCACGTGCCTGTCATGCAGTGATCAGGTGACTGAGAGGCGCTGATCATGTGACTGCTCATGTGCTGATCAGGTAGCTCTCCTGCACGGATCATGTGCCTCAGCAGGCAAGAATCAGGCAGCTGAGCAGGCATGAATCCTGCGGCCCAGCTGGCGATTATCAGGCAGCTGAGCAGGCATGAATCCTGCGGCCCAGCTGGCGATTATCAGGCAGCTGAGCAGGCATGAATCCTGCGGCCCAGCTGGCGATTATCAGGCAGCTGAGCAGGCGCTGATCCCGCACCTCAGCAGGCACTGATCACGTGCCTGTCATGCAGTGATCAGGTGACTGAGAGGCGCTGATCATGTGACTGCTCATGTGCTGATCAGGTAGCTCTCCTGCACGGATCATGTGCCTCAGCAGGCAAGAATCAAGCAGCTGAGCAGGCATGAATCCTGCGGCCCAGCTGGCGATTATCAGGCAGCTGAGCAGGCATGAATCCTGCGGCCCAGCTGGCGATTATCAGGCAGCTGAGCAGGCATGAATCCTGCGGCCCAGCTGGCGATTATCAGGCAGCTGAGCAGGCATGAATCCTGCGGCCCAGCTGGCGATTATCAGGCAGCTGAGCAGGCATGAATCCTGCGGCCCAGCTGGCGATTATCAGGCAGCTGAGCAGGCATGAATCCTGCGGCCCAGCTGGCGATTATCAGGCAGCTGAGCAGGCATGAATCCTGCGGCCCAGCTGGCGATTATCAGGCAGCTGAGCAGGCATGAATCCTGCGGCCCAGCTGGCGATTATCAGGCAGCTGAGCAGGCGCTGATCCCGCACTCAGCAGGCACTGATCACGTGCCTGTCATGCAGTGATCAGGTGACTGAGAGGCGCTGATCATGTGACTGCTCATGTGCTGATCAGGTAGCTCTCCTGCACGGATCATGTGCCTCAGCAGGCAAGAATCAAGCAGCTGAGCAGGCATGAATCCTGCGGCCCAGCTGGCGATTATCAGGCAGCTGAGCAGGCATGAATCCTGCGGCCCAGCTGGCGATTATCAGGCAGCTGAGCAGGCATGAATCCTGCGGCCCAGCTGGCGATTATCAGGCAGCTGAGCAGGCATGAATCCTGCGGCCCAGCTGGCGATTATCAGGCAGCTGAGCAGGCATGAATCCTGCGGCCCAGCTGGCGATTATCAGGCAGCTGAGCAGGCATGAATCCTGCGGCCCAGCTGGCGATTATCAGGCAGCTGAGCAGGCATGAATCCTGCGGCCCAGCTGGCGATTATCAGGCAGCTGAGCAGGCATGAATCCTGCGGCCCAGCTGGCGATTATCAGGCAGCTGAGCAGGCATGAATCCTGCGGCCCAGCTGGCGATTATCAGGCAGCTGAGCAGGCATGAATCCTGCGGCCCAGCTGGCGATTATCAGGCAGCTGAGCAGGCATGAATCCTGCGGCCCAGCTGGCGATTATCAGGCAGCTGAGCAGGCGCTGATCCCGCACCTCAGCAGGCACTGATCACGTGCCTGTCATGCAGTGATCAGGTGACTGAGAGGCGCTGATCATGTGACTGCTCATGTGCTGATCAGGTAGCTCTCCTGCACGGATCATGTGCCTCAGCAGGCAAGAATCAAGCAGCTGAGCAGGCATGAATCCTGCGGCCCAGCTGGCGATTATCAGGCAGCTGAGCAGGCATGAATCCTGCGGCCCAGCTGGCGATTATCAGGCAGCTGAGCAGGCATGAATCCTGCGGCCCAGCTGGCGATTATCAGGCAGCTGAGCAGGCATGAATCCTGCGGCCCAGCTGGCGATTATCAGGCAGCTGAGCAGGCATGAATCCTGCGGCCCAGCTGGCGATTATCAGGCAGCTGAGCAGGCATGAATCCTGCGGCCCAGCTGGCGATTATCAGGCAGCTGAGCAGGCATGAATCCTGCGGCCCAGCTGGCGATTATCAGGCAGCTGAGCAGGCATGAATCCTGCGGCCCAGCTGGCGATTATCAGGCAGCTGAGCAGGCATGAATCCTGCGGCCCAGCTGGCGATTATCAGGCAGCTGAGCAGGCATGAATCCTGCGGCCCAGCTGGCGATTATCAGGCAGCTGAGCAGGCATGAATCCTGCGGCCCAGCTGGCGATTATCAGGCAGCTGAGCAGGCATGAATCCTGCGGCCCAGCTGGCGATTATCAGGCAGCTGAGCAGGCATGAATCCTGCGGCCCAGCTGGCGATTATCAGGCAGCTGAGCAGGCATGAATCCTGCGGCCCAGCTGGCGATTATCAGGCAGCTGAGCAGGCATGAATCCTGCGGCCCAGCTGGCGATTATCAGGCAGCTGAGCAGGCGCTGATCCCGCACCTCAGCAGGCACTGATCACGTGCCTGTCATGCAGTGATCAGGTGACTGAGAGGCGCTGATCATGTGACTGCTCATGTGCTGATCAGGTAGCTCTCCTGCACGGATCATGTGCCTCAGCAGGCAAGAATCAAGCAGCTGAGCAGGCATGAATCCTGCGGCCCAGCTGGCGATTATCAGGCAGCTGAGCAGGCATGAATCCTGCGGCCCAGCTGGCGATTATCAGGCAGCTGAGCAGGCATGAATCCTGCGGCCCAGCTGGCGATTATCAGGCAGCTGAGCAGGCATGAATCCTGCGGCCCAGCTGGCGATTATCAGGCAGCTGAGCAGGCATGAATCCTGCGGCCCAGCTGGCGATTATCAGGCAGCTGAGCAGGCATGAATCCTGCGGCCCAGCTGGCGATTATCAGGCAGCTGAGCAGGCATGAATCCTGCGGCCCAGCTGGCGATTATCAGGCAGCTGAGCAGGCATGAATCCTGCGGCCCAGCTGGCGATTATCAGGCAGCTGAGCAGGCATGAATCCTGCGGCCCAGCTGGCGATTATCAGGCAGCTGAGCAGGCGCTGATCCCGCACCTCAGCAGGCACTGATCACGTGCCTGTCATGCAGTGATCAGGTGACTGAGAGGCGCTGATCATGTGACTGCTCATGTGCTGATCAGGTAGCTCTCCTGCACGGATCATGTGCCTCAGCAGGCAAGAATCAAGCAGCTGAGCAGGCATGAATCCTGCGGCCCAGCTGGCGATTATCAGGCAGCTGAGCAGGCATGAATCCTGCGGCCCAGCTGGCGATTATCAGGCAGCTGAGCAGGCATGAATCCTGCGGCCCAGCTGGCGATTATCAGGCAGCTGAGCAGGCATGAATCCTGCGGCCCAGCTGGCGATTATCAGGCAGCTGAGCAGGCATGAATCCTGCGGCCCAGCTGGCGATTATCAGGCAGCTGAGCAGGCATGAATCCTGCGGCCCAGCTGGCGATTATCAGGCAGCTGAGCAGGCATGAATCCTGCGGCCCAGCTGGCGATTATCAGGCAGCTGAGCAGGCATGAATCCTGCGGCCCAGCTGGCGATTATCAGGCAGCTGAGCAGGCATGAATCCTGCGGCCCAGCTGGCGATTATCAGGCAGCTGAGCAGGCATGAATCCTGCGGCCCAGCTGGCGATTATCAGGCAGCTGAGCAGGCATGAATCCTGCGGCCCAGCTGGCGATTATCAGGCAGCTGAGCAGGCATGAATCCTGCGGCCCAGCTGGCGATTATCAGGCAGCTGAGCAGGCATGAATCCTGCGGCCCAGCTGGCGATTATCAGGCAGCTGAGCAGGCATGAATCCTGCGGCCCAGCTGGCGATTATCAGGCAGCTGAGCAGGCATGAATCCTGCGGCCCAGCTGGCGATTATCAGGCAGCTGAGCAGGCATGAATCCTGCGGCCCAGCTGGCGATTATCAGGCAGCTGAGCAGGCATGAATCCTGCGGCCCAGCTGGCGATTATCAGGCAGCTGAGCAGGCATGAATCCTGCGGCCCAGCTGGCGATTATCAGGCAGCTGAGCAGGCATGAATCCTGCGGCCCAGCTGGCGATTATCAGGCAGCTGAGCAGGCATGAATCCTGCGGCCCAGCTGGCGATTATCAGGCAGCTGAGCAGGCATGAATCCTGCGGCCCAGCTGGCGATTATCAGGCAGCTGAGCAGGCATGAATCCTGCGGCCCAGCTGGCGATTATCAGGCAGCTGAGCAGGCATGAATCCTGCGGCCCAGCTGGCGATTATCAGGCAGCTGAGCAGGCATGAATCCTGCGGCCCAGCTGGCGATTATCAGGCAGCTGAGCAGGCATGAATCCTGCGGCCCAGCTGGCGATTATCAGGCAGCTGAGCAGGCATGAATCCTGCGGCCCAGCTGGCGTTATCAGGCAGCTGAGCAGGCATGAATCCTGCGGCCCAGCTGGCGATTATCAGGCAGCTGAGCAGGCGCTGATCCCGCACCTCAGCAGGCACTGATCACGTGCCTGTCATGCAGTGATCAGGTGACTGAGAGGCGCTGATCATGTGACTGCTCATGTGCTGATCAGGTAGCTCTCCTGCACGGATCATGTGCCTCAGCAGGCAAGAATCAAGCAGCTGAGCAGGCATGAATCCTGCGGCCCAGCTGGCGATTATCAGGCAGCTGAGCAGGCATGAATCCTGCGGCCCAGCTGGCGATTATCAGGCAGCTGAGCAGGCATGAATCCTGCGGCCCAGCTGGCGATTATCAGGCAGCTGAGCAGGCATGAATCCTGCGGCCCAGCTGGCGATTATCAGGCAGCTGAGCAGGCATGAATCCTGCGGCCCAGCTGGCGATTATCAGGCAGCTGAGCAGGCGCTGATCCCGCACTCAGCAGGCACTGATCACGTGCCTGTCATGCAGTGATCAGGTGACTGAGAGGCGCTGATCATGTGACTGCTCATGTGCTGATCAGGTAGCTCTCCTGCACGGATCATGTGCCTCAGCAGGCAAGAATCAAGCAGCTGAGCAGGCATGAATCCTGCGGCCCAGCTGGCGATTATCAGGCAGCTGAGCAGGCATGAATCCTGCGGCCCAGCTGGCGATTATCAGGCAGCTGAGCAGGCATGAATCCTGCGGCCCAGCTGGCGATTATCAGGCAGCTGAGCAGGCATGAATCCTGCGGCCCAGCTGGCGATTATCAGGCAGCTGAGCAGGCATGAATCCTGCGGCCCAGCTGGCGATTATCAGGCAGCTGAGCAGGCATGAATCCTGCGGCCCAGCTGGCGATTATCAGGCAGCTGAGCAGGCATGAATCCTGCGGCCCAGCTGGCGGTTATCAGGCAGCTGAGCAGGCATGAATCCTGCGGCCCAGCTGGCGATTATCAGGCAGCTGAGCAGGCATGAATCCTGCGGCCCAGCTGGCGATTATCAGGCAGCTGAGCAGGCGCTGATCCCGCACCTCAGCAGGCACTGATCACGTGCCTGTCATGCAGTGATCAGGTGACTGAGAGGCGCTGATCATGTGACTGCTCATGTGCTGATCAGGTAGCTCTCCTGCACGGATCATGTGCCCAGCAGGCAAGAATCAGGCAGCTGAGCAGGCATGAATCCTGCGGCCCAGCTGGCGATTATCAGGCAGCTGAGCAGGCATGAATCCTGCGGCCCAGCTGGCGATTATCAGGCAGCTGAGCAGGCATGAATCCTGCGGCCCAGCTGGCGATTATCAGGCAGCTGAGCAGGCATGATCCCGGCTCAGCAGGCACTGATCACGTGCCTGTCATGCAGTGATCAGGTGACTGAGAGGCGCTGATCATGTGACTGCTCATGTGCTGATCAGGTAGCTCTCCTGCACGGATCATGTGCCTCAGCAGGCAAGAATCAAGCAGCTGAGCAGGCATGAATCCTGCGGCCCAGCTGGCGATTATCAGGCAGCTGAGCAGGCATGAATCCTGCGGCCCAGCTGGCGATTATCAGGCAGCTGAGCAGGCATGAATCCTGCGGCCCAGCTGGCGATTATCAGGCAGCTGAGCAGGCATGAATCCTGCGGCCCAGCTGGCGATTATCAGGCAGCTGAGCAGGCATGAATCCTGCGGCCCAGCTGGCGATTATCAGGCAGCTGAGCAGGCATGAATCCTGCGGCCCAGCTGGCGATTATCAGGCAGCTGAGCAGGCATGAATCCTGCGGCCCAGCTGGCGATTATCAGGCAGCTGAGCAGGCGCTGATCCCGCACCTCAGCAGGCACTGATCACGTGCCTGTCATGCAGTGATCAGGTGACTGAGAGGCGCTGATCATGTGACTGCTCATGTGCTGATCAGGTAGCTCTCCTGCACGGATCATGTGCCTCAGCAGGCAAGAATCAAGCAGCTGAGCAGGCATGAATCCTGCGGCCCAGCTGGCGATTATCAGGCAGCTGAGCAGGCATGAATCCTGCGGCCCAGCTGGCGATTATCAGGCAGCTGAGCAGGCATGAATCCTGCGGCCCAGCTGGCGATTATCAGGCAGCTGAGCAGGCATGAATCCTGCGGCCCAGCTGGCGATTATCAGGCAGCTGAGCAGGCATGAATCCTGCGGCCCAGCTGGCGATTATCAGGCAGCTGAGCAGGCATGAATCCTGCGGCCCAGCTGGCGATTATCAGGCAGCTGAGCAGGCATGAATCCTGCGGCCCAGCTGGCGATTATCAGGCAGCTGAGCAGGCATGAATCCTGCGGCCCAGCTGGCGATTATCAGGCAGCTGAGCAGGCATGAATCCTGCGGCCCAGCTGGCGATTATCAGGCAGCTGAGCAGGCATGAATCCTGCGGCCCAGCTGGCGATTATCAGGCAGCTGAGCAGGCATGAATCCTGCGGCCCAGCTGGCGATTATCAGGCAGCTGAGCAGGCGCTGATCCCGCACCTCAGCAGGCACTGATCACGTGCCTGTCATGCAGTGATCAGGTGACTGAGAGGCGCTGATCATGTGACTGCTCATGTGCTGATCAGGTAGCTCTCCTGCACGGATCATGTGCCTCAGCAGGCAAGAATCAAGCAGCTGAGCAGGCATGAATCCTGCGGCCCAGCTGGCGATTATCAGGCAGCTGAGCAGGCATGAATCCTGCGGCCCAGCTGGCGATTATCAGGCAGCTGAGCAGGCATGAATCCTGCGGCCCAGCTGGCGATTATCAGGCAGCTGAGCAGGCATGAATCCTGCGGCCCAGCTGGCGATTATCAGGCAGCTGAGCAGGCATGAATCCTGCGGCCCAGCTGGCGATTATCAGGCAGCTGAGCAGGCATGAATCCTGCGGCCCAGCTGGCGATTATCAGGCAGCTGAGCAGGCATGAATCCTGCGGCCCAGCTGGCGATTATCAGGCAGCTGAGCAGGCATGAATCCTGCGGCCCAGCTGGCGATTATCAGGCAGCTGAGCAGGCATGAATCCTGCGGCCCAGCTGGCGATTATCAGGCAGCTGAGCAGGCATGAATCCTGCGGCCCAGCTGGCGATTATCAGGCAGCTGAGCAGGCATGAATCCTGCGGCCCAGCTGGCGATTATCAGGCAGCTGAGCAGGCATGAATCCTGCGGCCCAGCTGGCGATTATCAGGCAGCTGAGCAGGCATGAATCCTGCGGCCCAGCTGGCGATTATCAGGCAGCTGAGCAGGCGCTGATCCCGCACCTCAGCAGGCACTGATCACGTGCCTGTCATGCAGTGATCAGGTGACTGAGAGGCGCTGATCATGTGACTGCTCATGTGCTGATCAGGTAGCTCTCCTGCACGGATCATGTGCCTCAGCAGGCAAGAATCAAGCAGCTGAGCAGGCATGAATCCTGCGGCCCAGCTGGCGATTATCAGGCAGCTGAGCAGGCATGAATCCTGCGGCCCAGCTGGCGATTATCAGGCAGCTGAGCAGGCATGAATCCTGCGGCCCAGCTGGCGATTATCAGGCAGCTGAGCAGGCATGAATCCTGCGGCCCAGCTGGCGATTATCAGGCAGCTGAGCAGGCATGAATCCTGCGGCCCAGCTGGCGATTATCAGGCAGCTGAGCAGGCATGAATCCTGCGGCCCAGCTGGCGATTATCAGGCAGCTGAGCAGGCATGAATCCTGCGGCCCAGCTGGCGATTATCAGGCAGCTGAGCAGGCATGAATCCTGCGGCCCAGCTGGCGATTATCAGGCAGCTGAGCAGGCATGAATCCTGCGGCCCAGCTGGCGATTATCAGGCAGCTGAGCAGGCATGAATCCTGCGGCCCAGCTGGCGATTATCAGGCAGCTGAGCAGGCATGAATCCTGCGGCCCAGCTGGCGATTATCAGGCAGCTGAGCAGGCATGAATCCTGCGGCCCAGCTGGCGATTATCAGGCAGCTGAGCAGGCATGAATCCTGCGGCCCAGCTGGCGATTATCAGGCAGCTGAGCAGGCATGAATCCTGCGGCCCAGCTGGCGATTATCAGGCAGCTGAGCAGGCATGAATCCTGCGGCCCAGCTGGCGATTATCAGGCAGCTGAGCAGGCATGAATCCTGCGGCCCAGCTGGCGATTATCAGGCAGCTGAGCAGGCATGAATCCTGCGGCCCAGCTGGCGATTATCAGGCAGCTGAGCAGGCATGAATCCTGCGGCCCAGCTGGCGATTATCAGGCAGCTGAGCAGGCATGAATCCTGCGGCCCAGCTGGCGATTATCAGGCAGCTGAGCAGGCATGAATCCTGCGGCCCAGCTGGCGATTATCAGGCAGCTGAGCAGGCGCTGATCCCGCACCTCAGCAGGCACTGATCACGTGCCTGTCATGCAGTGATCAGGTGACTGAGAGGCGCTGATCATGTGACTGCTCATGTGCTGATCAGGTAGCTCTCCTGCACGGATCATGTGCCTCAGCAGGCAAGAATCAAGCAGCTGAGCAGGCATGAATCCTGCGGCCCAGCTGGCGATTATCAGGCAGCTGAGCAGGCATGAATCCTGCGGCCCAGCTGGCGATTATCAGGCAGCTGAGCAGGCATGAATCCTGCGGCCCAGCTGGCGATTATCAGGCAGCTGAGCAGGCTGATCCCGCACCTCAGCAGGCACTGATCACGTGCCTGTCATGCAGTGATCAGGTGACTGAGAGGCGCTGATCATGTGACTGCTCATGTGCTGATCAGGTAGCTCTCCTGCACGGATCATGTGCCTCAGCAGGCAAGAATCAAGCAGCTGAGCAGGCATGAATCCTGCGGCCCAGCTGGCGATTATCAGGCAGCTGAGCAGGCATGAATCCTGCGGCCCAGCTGGCGATTATCAGGCAGCTGAGCAGGCATGAATCCTGCGGCCCAGCTGGCGATTATCAGGCAGCTGAGCAGGCATGAATCCTGCGGCCCAGCTGGCGATTATCAGGCAGCTGAGCAGGCATGAATCCTGCGGCCCAGCTGGCGATTATCAGGCAGCTGAGCAGGCATGAATCCTGCGGCCCAGCTGGCGATTATCAGGCAGCTGAGCAGGCATGAATCCTGCGGCCCAGCTGGCGATTATCAGGCAGCTGAGCAGGCATGAATCCTGCGGCCCAGCTGGCGATTATCAGGCAGCTGAGCAGGCATGAATCCTGCGGCCCAGCTGGCGATTATCAGGCAGCTGAGCAGGCATGAATCCTGCGGCCCAGCTGGCGATTATCAGGCAGCTGAGCAGGCATGAATCCTGCGGCCCAGCTGGCGATTATCAGGCAGCTGAGCAGGCATGAATCCTGCGGCCCAGCTGGCGATTATCAGGCAGCTGAGCAGGCATGAATCCTGCGGCCCAGCTGGCGATTATCAGGCAGCTGAGCAGGCATGAATCCTGCGGCCCAGCTGGCGATTATCAGGCAGCTGAGCAGGCGCTGATCCCGCACCTCAGCAGGCACTGATCACGTGCCTGTCATGCAGTGATCAGGTGACTGAGAGGCGCTGATCATGTGACTGCTCATGTGCTGATCAGGTAGCTCTCCTGCACGGATCATGTGCCTCAGCAGGCAAGAATCAAGCAGCTGAGCAGGCATGAATCCTGCGGCCCAGCTGGCGATT
The DNA here is from genome assembly GCF_032452875.1 of Bos javanicus. NCBI lineage: Eukaryota > Metazoa > Chordata > Mammalia > Artiodactyla > Bovidae > Bos > Bos javanicus. Next base: position 71,957 of record NW_026894412.1, on the reverse strand, counting down.
ATCAGGCAGCTGAGCAGGCATGAATCCTGCGGCCCAGCTGGCGATTATCAGGCAGCTGAGCAGGCATGAATCCTGCGGCCCAGCTGGCGATTATCAGGCAGCTGAGCAGGCATGAATCCTGCGGCCCAGCTGGCGATTATCAGGCAGCTGAGCAGGCATGAATCCTGCGGCCCAGCTGGCGATTATCAGGCAGCTGAGCAGGCATGAATCCTGCGGCCCAGCTGGCGATTATCAGGCAGCTGAGCAGGCATGAATCCTGCGGCCCAGCTGGCGATTATCAGGCAGCTGAGCAGGCATGAATCCTGCGGCCCAGCTGGCGATTATCAGGCAGCTGAGCAGGCATGAATCCTGCGGCCCAGCTGGCGATTATCAGGCAGCTGAGCAGGCATGAATCCTGCGGCCCAGCTGGCGATTATCAGGCAGCTGAGCAGGCATGAATCCTGCGGCCCAGCTGGCGATTATCAGGCAGCTGAGCAGGCATGAATCCTGCGGCCCAGCTGGCGATTATCAGGCAGCTGAGCAGGCATGAATCCTGCGGCCCAGCTGGCGATTATCAGGCAGCTGAGCAGGCATGAATCCTGCGGCCCAGCTGGCGATTATCAGGCAGCTGAGCAGGCATGAATCCTGCGGCCCAGCTGGCGATTATCAGGCAGCTGAGCAGGCATGAATCCTGCGGCCCAGCTGGCGATTATCAGGCAGCTGAGCAGGCGCTGATCCCGCACCTCAGCAGGCACTGATCACGTGCCTGTCATGCAGTGATCAGGTGACTGAGAGGCGCTGATCATGTGACTGCTCATGTGCTGATCAGGTAGCTCTCCTGCACGGATCATGTGCCTCAGCAGGCAAGAATCAAGCAGCTGAGCAGGCATGAATCCTGCGGCCCAGCTGGCGATTATCAGGCAGCTGAGCAGGCATGAATCCTGCGGCCCAGCTGGCGATTATCAGGCAGCTGAGCAGGCATGAATCCTGCGGCCCAGCTGGCGATTATCAGGCAGCTGAGCAGGCATGAATCCTGCGGCCCAGCTGGCGATTATCAGGCAGCTGAGCAGGCATGAATCCTGCGGCCCAGCTGGCGATTATCAGGCAGCTGAGCAGGCATGAATCCTGCGGCCCAGCTGGCGATTATCAGGCAGCTGAGCAGGCATGAATCCTGCGGCCCAGCTGGCGATTATCAGGCAGCTGAGCAGGCATGAATCCTGCGGCCCAGCTGGCGATTATCAGGCAGCTGAGCAGGCATGAATCCTGCGGCCCAGCTGGCGATTATCAGGCAGCTGAGCAGGCGCTGATCCCGCACCTCAGCAGGCACTGATCACGTGCCTGTCATGCAGTGATCAGGTGACTGAGAGGCGCTGATCATGTGACTGCTCATGTGCTGATCAGGTAGCTCTCCTGCACGGATCATGTGCCTCAGCAGGCAAGAATCAAGCAGCTGAGCAGGCATGAATCCTGCGGCCCAGCTGGCGATTATCAGGCAGCTGAGCAGGCATGAATCCTGCGGCCCAGCTGGCGATTATCAGGCAGCTGAGCAGGCATGAATCCTGCGGCCCAGCTGGCGATTATCAGGCAGCTGAGCAGGCATGAATCCTGCGGCCCAGCTGGCGATTATCAGGCAGCTGAGCAGGCATGAATCCTGCGGCCCAGCTGGCGATTATCAGGCAGCTGAGCAGGCATGATCCCGCACTCAGCAGGCACTGATCACGTGCCTGTCATGCAGTGATCAGGTGACTGAGAGGCGCTGATCATGTGACTGCTCATGTGCTGATCAGGTAGCTCCTGCACGGATCATGTGCCCCAGCAGGCAAGAATCAGGCAGCTGAGCAGGCATGAATCCTGCGGCCCAGCTGGCGATTATCAGGCAGCTGAGCAGGCATGAATCCTGCGGCCCAGCTGGCGATTATCAGGCAGCTGAGCAGGCATGAATCCTGCGGCCCAGCTGGCGATTATCAGGCAGCTGAGCAGGCATGAATCCTGCGGCCCAGCTGGCGATTATCAGGCAGCTGAGCAGGCATGAATCCTGCGGCCCAGCTGGCGATTATCAGGCAGCTGAGCAGGCATGAATCCTGCGGCCCAGCTGGCGATTATCAGGCAGCTGAGCAGGCATGAATCCTGCGGCCCAGCTGGCGATTATCAGGCAGCTGAGCAGGCATGAATCCTGCGGCCCAGCTGGCGATTATCAGGCAGCTGAGCAGGCATGAATCCTGCGGCCCAGCTGGCGATTATCAGGCAGCTGAGCAGGCGCTGATCCCGCACCTCAGCAGGCACTGATCACGTGCCTGTCATGCAGTGATCAGGTGACTGAGAGGCGCTGATCATGTGACTGCTCATGTGCTGATCAGGTAGCTCTCCTGCACGGATCATGTGCCTCAGCAGGCAAGAATCAAGCAGCTGAGCAGGCATGAATCCTGCGGCCCAGCTGGCGATTATCAGGCAGCTGAGCAGGCATGAATCCTGCGGCCCAGCTGGCGATTATCAGGCAGCTGAGCAGGCATGAATCCTGCGGCCCAGCTGGCGATTATCAGGCAGCTGAGCAGGCATGAATCCTGCGGCCCAGCTGGCGATTATCAGGCAGCTGAGCAGGCATGAATCCTGCGGCCCAGCTGGCGATTATCAGGCAGCTGAGCAGGCATGAATCCTGCGGCCCAGCTGGCGATTATCAGGCAGCTGAGCAGGCATGAATCCTGCGGCCCAGCTGGCGATTATCAGGCAGCTGAGCAGGCATGAATCCTGCGGCCCAGCTGGCGATTATCAGGCAGCTGAGCAGGCATGAATCCTGCGGCCCAGCTGGCGATTATCAGGCAGCTGAGCAGGCATGAATCCTGCGGCCCAGCTGGCGATTATCAGGCAGCTGAGCAGGCATGAATCCTGCGGCCCAGCTGGCGATTATCAGGCAGCTGAGCAGGCATGAATCCTGCGGCCCAGCTGGCGATTATCAGGCAGCTGAGCAGGCATGATCCCGCACCTCAGCAGGCACTGATCACGTGCCTGTCATGCAGTGATCAGGTGACTGAGAGGCGCTGATCATGTGACTGCTCATGTGCTGATCAGGTAGCTCTCCTGCACGGATCATGTGCCTCAGCAGGCAAGAATCAGCAGCTGAGCAGGCATGAATCCTGCGGCCCAGCTGGCGATTATCAGGCAGCTGAGCAGGCATGAATCCTGCGGCCCAGCTGGCGATTATCAGGCAGCTGAGCAGGCATGAATCCTGCGGCCCAGCTGGCGATTATCAGGCAGCTGAGCAGGCATGAATCCTGCGGCCCAGCTGGCGATTATCAGGCAGCTGAGCAGGCATGAATCCTGCGGCCCAGCTGGCGATTATCAGGCAGCTGAGCAGGCATGAATCCTGCGGCCCAGCTGGCGATTATCAGGCAGCTGAGCAGGCATGAATCCTGCGGCCCAGCTGGCGATTATCAGGCAGCTGAGCAGGCATGAATCCTGCGGCCCAGCTGGCGATTATCAGGCAGCTGAGCAGGCGCTGATCCCGCACCTCAGCAGGCACTGATCACGTGCCTGTCATGCAGTGATCAGGTGACTGAGAGGCGCTGATCATGTGACTGCTCATGTGCTGATCAGGTAGCTCTCCTGCACGGATCATGTGCCTCAGCAGGCAAGAATCAAGCAGCTGAGCAGGCATGAATCCTGCGGCCCAGCTGGCGATTATCAGGCAGCTGAGCAGGCATGAATCCTGCGGCCCAGCTGGCGATTATCAGGCAGCTGAGCAGGCATGAATCCTGCGGCCCAGCTGGCGATTATCAGGCAGCTGAGCAGGCATGAATCCTGCGGCCCAGCTGGCGATTATCAGGCAGCTGAGCAGGCATGAATCCTGCGGCCCAGCTGGCGATTATCAGGCAGCTGAGCAGGCATGAATCCTGCGGCCCAGCTGGCGATTATCAGGCAGCTGAGCAGGCGCTGATCCCGCACCTCAGCAGGCACTGATCACGTGCCTGTCATGCAGTGATCAGGTGACTGAGAGGCGCTGATCATGTGACTGCTCATGTGCTGATCAGGTAGCTCTCCTGCACGGATCATGTGCCTCAGCAGGCAAGAATCAAGCAGCTGAGCAGGCATGAATCCTGCGGCCCAGCTGGCGATTATCAGGCAGCTGAGCAGGCATGAATCCTGCGGCCCAGCTGGCGATTATCAGGCAGCTGAGCAGGCATGAATCCTGCGGCCCAGCTGGCGATTATCAGGCAGCTGAGCAGGCATGAATCCTGCGGCCCAGCTGGCGATTATCAGGCAGCTGAGCAGGCATGAATCCTGCGGCCCAGCTGGCGATTATCAGGCAGCTGAGCAGGCATGAATCCTGCGGCCCAGCTGGCGATTATCAGGCAGCTGAGCAGGCATGAATCCTGCGGCCCAGCTGGCGATTATCAGGCAGCTGAGCAGGCATGATCCTGCCTCAGCAGGCACTGATCACGTGCCTGTCATGCAGTGATCAGGTGACTGAGAGGCGCTGATCATGTGACTGCTCATGCTGATCAGGCAGCTGAGCACATGAATGTGCCCCAGCTGGCAAGAATCAGGCAGCTGAGCAGGCATGAATCCTGCGGCCCAGCTGGCGATTATCAGGCAGCTGAGCAGGCATGAATCCTGCGGCCCAGCTGGCGATTATCAGGCAGCTGAGCAGGCATGAATCCTGCGGCCCAGCTGGCGATTATCAGGCAGCTGAGCAGGCGCTGATCCCGCACCTCAGCAGGCACTGATCACGTGCCTGTCATGCAGTGATCAGGTGACTGAGAGGCGCTGATCATGTGACTGCTCATGTGCTGATCAGGTAGCTCCTGCACGGATCATGTGCCTCAGCAGGCAAGAATCAAGCAGCTGAGCAGGCATGAATCCTGCGGCCCAGCTGGCGATTATCAGGCAGCTGAGCAGGCATGAATCCTGCGGCCCAGCTGGCGATTATCAGGCAGCTGAGCAGGCATGAATCCTGCGGCCCAGCTGGCGATTATCAGGCAGCTGAGCAGGCATGAATCCTGCGGCCCAGCTGGCGATTATCAGGCAGCTGAGCAGGCATGAATCCTGCGGCCCAGCTGGCGGTTATCAGGCAGCTGAGCAGGCATGAATCCTGCGGCACAGCTGGGATTATCAGGCAGCTGAGCAGGCATGAATCCTGCGGCCCAGCTGGCGATTATCAGGCAGCTGAGCAGGCATGAATCCTGCGGCCCAGCTGGCGATTATCAGGCAGCTGAGCAGGCATGAATCCTGCGGCCCAGCTGGCGATTATCAGGCAGCTGAGCAGGCATGAATCCTGCGGCCCAGCTGGCGATTATCAGGCAGCTGAGCAGGCATGAATCCTGCGGCCCAGCTGGCGATTATCAGGCAGCTGAGCAGGCATGAATCCTGCGGCCCAGCTGGCGATTATCAGGCAGCTGAGCAGGCATGAATCCTGCGGCCCAGCTGGCGATTATCAGGCAGCTGAGCAGGCATGAATCCTGCGGCCCAGCTGGCGATTATCAGGCAGCTGAGCAGGCGCTGATCCCACCTCAGCAGGCACTGATCACGTGCCTGTCATGCAGTGATCAGGTGACTGAGAGGCGCTGATCATGTGACTGCTCATGTGCTGATCAGGAGCTCTCCTGCACGGATCATGTGCCTCAGCAGGCAAGAATCAAGCAGCTGAGCAGGCATGAATCCTGCGGCCCAGCTGGCGATTATCAGGCAGCTGAGCAGGCATGAATCCTGCGGCCCAGCTGGCGATTATCAGGCAGCTGAGCAGGCATGAATCCTGCGGCCCAGCTGGCGATTATCAGGCAGCTGAGCAGGCATGAATCCTGCGGCCCAGCTGGCGATTATCAGGCAGCTGAGCAGGCATGAATCCTGCGGCCCAGCTGGCGGTTATCAGGCAGCTGAGCAGGCATGAATCCTGCGGCCCAGCTGGCGATTATCAGGCAGCTGAGCAGGCATGAATCCTGCGGCCCAGCTGGCGTTATCAGGCAGCTGAGCAGGCATGAATCCTGCGGCCCAGCTGGCGATTATCAGGCAGCTGAGCAGGCATGAATCCTGCGGCCCAGCTGGCGATTATCAGGCAGCTGAGCAGGCGCTGATCCCGCACCTCAGCAGGCACTGATCACGTGCCTGTCATGCAGTGATCAGGTGACTGAGAGGCGCTGATCATGTGACTGCTCATGTGCTGATCAGGTAGCTCTCCTGCACGGATCATGTGCCTCAGCAGGCAAGAATCAAGCAGCTGAGCAGGCATGAATCCTGCGGCCCAGCTGGCGATTATCAGGCAGCTGAGCAGGCATGAATCCTGCGGCCCAGCTGGCGATTATCAGGCAGCTGAGCAGGCATGAATCCTGCGGCCCAGCTGGCGATTATCAGGCAGCTGAGCAGGCATGAATCCTGCGGCCCAGCTGGCGATTATCAGGCAGCTGAGCAGGCATGAATCCTGCGGCCCAGCTGGCGATTATCAGGCAGCTGAGCAGGCATGAATCCTGCGGCCCAGCTGGCGATTATCAGGCAGCTGAGCAGGCATGAATCCTGCGGCCCAGCTGGCGATTATCAGGCAGCTGAGCAGGCATGAATCCTGCGGCCCAGCTGGCGATTATCAGGCAGCTGAGCAGGCATGAATCCTGCGGCCCAGCTGGCGATTATCAGGCAGCTGAGCAGGCATGAATCCTGCGGCCCAGCTGGCGGTTATCAGGCAGCTGAGCAGGCATGAATCCTGCGGCCCAGCTGGCGATTATCAGGCAGCTGAGCAGGCATGAATCCTGCGGCCCAGCTGGCGATTATCAGGCAGCTGAGCAGGCGCTGATCCCGCACCTCAGCAGGCACTGATCACGTGCCTGTCATGCAGTGATCAGGTGACTGAGAGGCGCTGATCATGTGACTGCTCATGTGCTGATCAGGTAGCTCTCCTGCACGGATCATGTGCCTCAGCAGGCAAGAATCAAGCAGCTGAGCAGGCATGAATCCTGCGGCCCAGCTGGCGATTATCAGGCAGCTGAGCAGGCATGAATCCTGCGGCCCAGCTGGCGATTATCAGGCAGCTGAGCAGGCATGAATCCTGCGGCCCAGCTGGCGATTATCAGGCAGCTGAGCAGGCATGAATCCTGCGGCCCAGCTGGCGATTATCAGGCAGCTGAGCAGGCATGAATCCTGCGGCCCAGCTGGCGATTATCAGGCAGCTGAGCAGGCATGAATCCTGCGGCCCAGCTGGCGATTATCAGGCAGCTGAGCAGGCATGAATCCTGCGGCCCAGCTGGCGATTATCAGGCAGCTGAGCAGGCATGAATCCTGCGGCCCAGCTGGCGATTATCAGGCAGCTGAGCAGGCATGAATCCTGCGGCCCAGCTGGCGATTATCAGGCAGCTGAGCAGGCATGAATCCTGCGGCCCAGCTGGCGATTATCAGGCAGCTGAGCAGGCATGAATCCTGCGGCCCAGCTGGCGGTTATCAGGCAGCTGAGCAGGCATGAATCCTGCGGCCCAGCTGGCGATTATCAGGCAGCTGAGCAGGCATGAATCCTGCGGCCCAGCTGGCGATTATCAGGCAGCTGAGCAGGCGCTGAATCCCGCACCCAGCAGGCACTGATCACGTGCCTGTCATGCAGTGATCAGGTGACTGAGAGGCGCTGATCATGTGACTGCTCATGTGCTGATCAGGTAGCTCTCTGCACGGATCATGTGCCTCAGCAGGCAAGAATCAAGCAGCTGAGCAGGCATGAATCCTGCGGCCCAGCTGGCGATTATCAGGCAGCTGAGCAGGCATGAATCCTGCGGCCCAGCTGGCGATTATCAGGCAGCTGAGCAGGCATGAATCCTGCGGCCCAGCTGGCGATTATCAGGCAGCTGAGCAGGCGCTGATCCCGCACCTCAGCAGGCACTGATCACGTGCCTGTCATGCAGTGATCAGGTGACTGAGAGGCGCTGATCATGTGACTGCTCATGTGCTGATCAGGTAGCTCTCCTGCACGGATCATGTGCCTCAGCAGGCAAGAATCAAGCAGCTGAGCAGGCATGAATCCTGCGGCCCAGCTGGCGATTATCAGGCAGCTGAGCAGGCATGAATCCTGCGGCCCAGCTGGCGATTATCAGGCAGCTGAGCAGGCATGAATCCTGCGGCCCAGCTGGCGATTATCAGGCAGCTGAGCAGGCATGAATCCTGCGGCCCAGCTGGCGATTATCAGGCAGCTGAGCAGGCATGAATCCTGCGGCCCAGCTGGCGATTATCAGGCAGCTGAGCAGGCATGAATCCTGCGGCCCAGCTGGCGATTATCAGGCAGCTGAGCAGGCATGAATCCTGCGGCCCAGCTGGCGATTATCAGGCAGCTGAGCAGGCATGAATCCTGCGGCCCAGCTGGCGATTATCAGGCAGCTGAGCAGGCGCTGATCCCGCACCTCAGCAGGCACTGATCACGTGCCTGTCATGCAGTGATCAGGTGACTGAGAGGCGCTGATCATGTGACTGCTCATGTGCTGATCAGGTAGCTCTCCTGCACGGATCATGTGCCTCAGCAGGCAAGAATCAAGCAGCTGAGCAGGCATGAATCCTGCGGCCCAGCTGGCGATTATCAGGCAGCTGAGCAGGCATGAATCCTGCGGCCCAGCTGGCGATTATCAGGCAGCTGAGCAGGCATGAATCCTGCGGCCCAGCTGGCGATTATCAGGCAGCTGAGCAGGCATGAATCCTGCGGCCCAGCTGGCGATTATCAGGCAGCTGAGCAGGCATGAATCCTGCGGCCCAGCTGGCGATTATCAGGCAGCTGAGCAGGCATGAATCCTGCGGCCCAGCTGGCGATTATCAGGCAGCTGAGCAGGCATGAATCCTGCGGCCCAGCTGGCGATTATCAGGCAGCTGAGCAGGCGCTGATCCCGCACCTCAGCAGGCACTGATCACGTGCCTGTCATGCAGTGATCAGGTGACTGAGGCGCTGATCATGTGACTGCTCATGTGCTGATCAGGTAGCTCTCCTGCACGGATCATGTGCCTCAGCAGGCAAGAATCAAGCAGCTGAGCAGGCATGAATCCTGCGGCCCAGCTGGCGATTATCAGGCAGCTGAGCAGGCATGAATCCTGCGGCCCAGCTGGCGATTATCAGGCAGCTGAGCAGGCATGAATCCTGCGGCCCAGCTGGCGATTATCAGGCAGCTGAGCAGGCATGATCCCGCACCTCAGCAGGCACTGATCACGTGCCTGTCATGCAGTGATCAGGTGACTGAGAGGCGCTGATCATGTGACTGCTCATGTGCTGATCAGGTAGCTCTCCTGCACGGATCATGTGCCTCAGCAGGCAAGAATCAGGCAGCTGAGCAGGCATGAATCCTGCGGCCCAGCTGGCGATTATCAGGCAGCTGAGCAGGCATGAATCCTGCGGCCCAGCTGGCGATTATCAGGCAGCTGAGCAGGCATGAATCCTGCGGCCCAGCTGGCGATTATCAGGCAGCTGAGCAGGCATGAATCCTGCGGCCCAGCTGGCGATTATCAGGCAGCTGAGCAGGCATGAATCCTGCGGCCCAGCTGGCGATTATCAGGCAGCTGAGCAGGCATGAATCCTGCGGCCCAGCTGGCGATTATCAGGCAGCTGAGCAGGCATGAATCCTGCGGCCCAGCTGGCGATTATCAGGCAGCTGAGCAGGCATGAATCCTGCGGCCCAGCTGGCGATTATCAGGCAGCTGAGCAGGCATGAATCCTGCGGCCCAGCTGGCGATTATCAGGCAGCTGAGCAGGCGCTGATCCCGCACCTTAGCAGGCACTGATCACGTGCCTGTCATGCAGTGATCAGGTGACTGAGAGGCGCTGATCATGTGACTGCTCATGTGCTGATCAGGTAGCTCCTGCACGGATCATGTGCCTCAGCAGGCAAGAATCAAGCAGCTGAGCAGGCATGAATCCTGCGGCCCAGCTGGCGATTATCAGGCAGCTGAGCAGGCATGAATCCTGCGGCCCAGCTGGCGATTATCAGGCAGCTGAGCAGGCATGAATCCTGCGGCCCAGCTGGCGATTATCAGGCAGCTGAGCAGGCGCTGATCCCGCACCTCAGCAGGCACTGATCACGTGCCTGTCATGCAGTGATCAGGTGACTGAGAGGCGCTGATCATGTGACTGCTCATGTGCTGATCAGGTAGCTCTCCTGCACGGATCATGTGCCTCAGCAGGCAAGAATCAAGCAGCTGAGCAGGCATGAATCCTGCGGCCCAGCTGGCGATTATCAGGCAGCTGAGCAGGCATGAATCCTGCGGCCCAGCTGGCGATTATCAGGCAGCTGAGCAGGCATGAATCCTGCGGCCCAGCTGGCGATTATCAGGCAGCTGAGCAGGCATGAATCCTGCGGCCCAGCTGGCGATTATCAGGCAGCTGAGCAGGCATGAATCCTGCGGCCCAGCTGGCGATTATCAGGCAGCTGAGCAGGCATGAATCCTGCGGCCCAGCTGGCGATTATCAGGCAGCTGAGCAGGCATGAATCCTGCGGCCCAGCTGGCGATTATCAGGCAGCTGAGCAGGCATGAATCCTGCGGCCCAGCTGGCGATTATCAGGCAGCTGAGCAGGCGCTGATCCCGCACCTCAGCAGGCACTGATCACGTGCCTGTCATGCAGTGATCAGGTGACTGAGAGGCGCTGATCATGTGACTGCTCATGTGCTGATCAGGTAGCTCTCCTGCACGGATCATGTGCCTCAGCAGGCAAGAATCAAGCAGCTGAGCAGGCATGAATCCTGCGGCCCAGCTGGCGATTATCAGGCAGCTGAGCAGGCATGAATCCTGCGGCCCAGCTGGCGATTATCAGGCAGCTGAGCAGGCATGAATCCTGCGGCCCAGCTGGCGATTATCAGGCAGCTGAGCAGGCGCTGATCCCGCACCTCAGCAGGCACTGATCACGTGCCTGTCATGCAGTGATCAGGTGACTGAGAGGCGCTGATCATGTGACTGCTCATGTGCTGATCAGGTAGCTCTCCTGCACGGATCATGTGCCTCAGCAGGCAAGAATCAAGCAGCTGAGCAGGCATGAATCCTGCGGCCCAGCTGGCGATTATCAGGCAGCTGAGCAGGCATGAATCCTGCGGCCCAGCTGGCGATTATCAGGCAGCTGAGCAGGCATGAATCCTGCGGCCCAGCTGGCGATTATCAGGCAGCTGAGCAGGCATGAATCCTGCGGCCCAGCTGGCGATTATCAGGCAGCTGAGCAGGCATGAATCCTGCGGCCCAGCTGGCGATTATCAGGCAGCTGAGCAGGCATGAATCCTGCGGCCCAGCTGGCGATTATCAGGCAGCTGAGCAGGCATGAATCCTGCGGCCCAGCTGGCGATTATCAGGCAGCTGAGCAGGCATGAATCCTGCGGCCCAGCTGGCGATTATCAGGCAGCTGAGCAGGCGCTGATCCCGCACCTCAGCAGGCACTGATCACGTGCCTGTCATGCAGTGATCAGGTGACTGAGAGGCGCTGATCATGTGACTGCTCATGTGCTGATCAGGTAGCTCTCCTGCACGGATCATGTGCCTCAGCAGGCAAGAATCAAGCAGCTGAGCAGGCATGAATCCTGCGGCCCAGCTGGCGATTATCAGGCAGCTGAGCAGGCATGAATCCTGCGGCCCAGCTGGCGATTATCAGGCAGCTGAGCAGGCATGAATCCTGCGGCCCAGCTGGCGGTTATCAGGCAGCTGAGCAGGCATGAATCCTGCGGCCCAGCTGGCGGTTATCAGGCAGCTGAGCAGGCATGAATCCTGCGGCCCAGCTGGCGATTATCAGGCAGCTGAGCAGGCATGAATCCTGCGGCCCAGCTGGCGATTATCAGGCAGCTGAGCAGGCATGAATCCTGCGGCCCAGCTGGCGATTATCAGGCAGCTGAGCAGGCGCTGATCCCGCACCTCAGCAGGCACTGATCACGTGCCTGTCATGCAGTGATCAGGTGACTGAGAGGCGCTGATCATGTGACTGCTCATGTGCTGATCAGGTAGCTCTCCTGCACGGATCATGTGCCTCAGCAGGCAAGAATCAAGCAGCTGAGCAGGCATGAATCCTGCGGCCCAGCTGGCGATTATCAGGCAGCTGAGCAGGCATGAATCCTGCGGCCCAGCTGGCGATTATCAGGCAGCTGAGCAGGCATGAATCCTGCGGCCCAGCTGGCGATTATCAGGCAGCTGAGCAGGCGCTGATCCCGCACCTCAGCAGGCACTGATCACGTGCCTGTCATGCAGTGATCAGGTGACTGAGAGGCGCTGATCATGTGACTGCTCATGTGCTGATCAGGTAGCTCTCCTGCACGGATCATGTGCCTCAGCAGGCAAGAATCAAGCAGCTGAGCAGGCATGAATCCTGCGGCCCAGCTGGCGATTATCAGGCAGCTGAGCAGGCATGAATCCTGCGGCCCAGCTGGCGATTATCAGGCAGCTGAGCAGGCATGAATCCTGCGGCCCAGCTGGCGATTATCAGGCAGCTGAGCAGGCATGAATCCTGCGGCCCAGCTGGCGATTATCAGGCAGCTGAGCAGGCATGAATCCTGCGGCCCAGCTGGCGATTATCAGGCAGCTGAGCAGGCATGAATCCTGCGGCCCAGCTGGCGATTATCAGGCAGCTGAGCAGGCATGAATCCTGCGGCCCAGCTGGCGATTATCAGGCAGCTGAGCAGGCATGAATCCTGCGGCCCAGCTGGCGATTATCAGGCAGCTGAGCAGGCATGAATCCTGCGGCCCAGCTGGCGATTATCAGGCAGCTGAGCAGGCGCTGATCCCGCACCTCAGCAGGCACTGATCACGTGCCTGTCATGCAGTGATCAGGTGACTGAGAGGCGCTGATCATGTGACTGCTCATGTGCTGATCAGGTAGCTCTCCTGCACGGATCATGTGCCTCAGCAGGCAAGAATCAAGCAGCTGAGCAGGCATGAATCCTGCGGCCCAGCTGGCGATTATCAGGCAGCTGAGCAGGCATGAATCCTGCGGCCCAGCTGGCGATTATCAGGCAGCTGAGCAGGCATGAATCCTGCGGCCCAGCTGGCGATTATCAGGCAGCTGAGCAGGCGCTGATCCCGCACCTCAGCAGGCACTGATCACGTGCCTGTCATGCAGTGATCAGGTGACTGAGAGGCGCTGATCATGTGACTGCTCATGTGCTGATCAGGTAGCTCTCCTGCACGGATCATGTGCCCAGCAGGCAAGAATCAAGGCAGCTGAGCAGGCATGAATCCTGCGGCCCAGCTGGCGATTATCAGGCAGCTGAGCAGGCATGAATCCTGCGGCCCAGCTGGCGATTATCAGGCAGCTGAGCAGGCATGAATCCTGCGGCCCAGCTGGCGATTATCAGGCAGCTGAGCAGGCATGAATCCTGCGGCCCAGCTGGCGATTATCAGGCAGCTGAGCAGGCATGAATCCTGCGGCCCAGCTGGCGATTATCAGGCAGCTGAGCAGGCATGAATCCTGCGGCCCAGCTGGCGATTATCAGGCAGCTGAGCAGGCATGAATCCTGCGGCCCAGCTGGCGATTATCAGGCAGCTGAGCAGGCGCTGATCCCGCACCTCAGCAGGCACTGATCACGTGCCTGTCATGCAGTGATCAGGTGACTGAGAGGCGCTGATCATGTGACTGCTCATGTGCTGATCAGGTAGCTCTCCTGCACGGATCATGTGCCTCAGCAGGCAAGAATCAAGCAGCTGAGCAGGCATGAATCCTGCGGCCCAGCTGGCGATTATCAGGCAGCTGAGCAGGCATGAATCCTGCGGCCCAGCTGGCGATTATCAGGCAGCTGAGCAGGCATGAATCCTGCGGCCCAGCTGGCGTTATCAGGCAGCTGAGCAGGCATGAATCCTGCGGCCCAGCTGGCGTTATCAGGCAGCTGAGCAGGCATGAATCCTGCGGCCCAGCTGGCGATTATCAGGCAGCTGAGCAGGCATGAATCCTGCGGCCCAGCTGGCGATTATCAGGCAGCTGAGCAGGCATGAATCCTGCGGCCCAGCTGGCGATTATCAGGCAGCTGAGCAGGCGCTGATCCCGCACCTCAGCAGGCACTGATCACGTGCCTGTCATGCAGTGATCAGGTGACTGAGCGCTGATCATGTGACTGCTCATGTGCTGATCAGGTAGCTCTCCTGCACGGATCATGTGCCTCAGCAGGCAAGAATCAAGCAGCTGAGCAGGCATGAATCCTGCGGCCCAGCTGGCGATTATCAGGCAGCTGAGCAGGCATGAATCCTGCGGCCCAGCTGGCGATTATCAGGCAGCTGAGCAGGCATGAATCCTGCGGCCCAGCTGGCGATTATCAGGCAGCTGAGCAGGCGCTGATCCCGCACCTCAGCAGGCACTGATCACGTGCCTGTCATGCAGTGATCAGGTGACTGAGAGGCGCTGATCATGTGACTGCTCATGTGCTGATCAGGTAGCTCTCCTGCACGGATCATGTGCCTCAGCAGGCAAGAATCAAGCAGCTGAGCAGGCATGAATCCTGCGGCCCAGCTGGCGATTATCAGGCAGCTGAGCAGGCATGAATCCTGCGGCCCAGCTGGCGATTATCAGGCAGCTGAGCAGGCATGAATCCTGCGGCCCAGCTGGCGTTATCAGGCAGCTGAGCAGGCATGAATCCTGCGGCCCAGCTGGCGATTATCAGGCAGCTGAGCAGGCATGAATCCTGCGGCCCAGCTGGCGATTATCAGGCAGCTGAGCAGGCATGAATCCTGCGGCCCAGCTGGCGATTATCAGGCAGCTGAGCAGGCATGAATCCTGCGGCCCAGCTGGCGATTATCAGGCAGCTGAGCAGGCATGAATCCTGCGGCCCAGCTGGCGATTATCAGGCAGCTGAGCAGGCATGAATCCTGCGGCCCAGCTGGCGATTATCAGGCAGCTGAGCAGGCGCTGATCCCGCACCTCAGCAGGCACTGATCACGTGCCTGTCATGCAGTGATCAGGTGACTGAGAGGCGCTGATCATGTGACTGCTCATGTGCTGATCAGGTAGCTCTCCTGCACGGATCATGTGCCTCAGCAGGCAAGAATCAAGCAGCTGAGCAGGCATGAATCCTGCGGCCCAGCTGGCGATTATCAGGCAGCTGAGCAGGCATGAATCCTGCGGCCCAGCTGGCGATTATCAGGCAGCTGAGCAGGCATGAATCCTGCGGCCCAGCTGGCGATTATCAGGCAGCTGAGCAGGCATGAATCCTGCGGCCCAGCTGGCGATTATCAGGCAGCTGAGCAGGCATGAATCCTGCGGCCCAGCTGGCGATTATCAGGCAGCTGAGCAGGCATGAATCCTGCGGCCCAGCTGGCGATTATCAGGCAGCTGAGCAGGCATGAATCCTGCGGCCCAGCTGGCGATTATCAGGCAGCTGAGCAGGCATGAATCCTGCGGCCCAGCTGGCGGTTATCAGGCAGCTGAGCAGGCATGAATCCTGCGGCCCAGCTGGCGATTATCAGGCAGCTGAGCAGGCATGAATCCTGCGGCCCAGCTGGCGATTATCAGGCAGCTGAGCAGGCGCTGATCCCGCACCTCAGCAGGCACTGATCACGTGCCTGTCATGCAGTGATCAGGTGACTGAGAGGCGCTGATCATGTGACTGCTCATGTGCTGATCAGGTAGCTCTCCTGCACGGATCATGTGCCTCAGCAGGCAAGAATCAAGCAGCTGAGCAGGCATGAATCCTGCGGCCCAGCTGGCGATTATCAGGCAGCTGAGCAGGCATGAATCCTGCGGCCCAGCTGGCGATTATCAGGCAGCTGAGCAGGCATGAATCCTGCGGCCCAGCTGGCGATTATCAGGCAGCTGAGCAGGCATGAATCCTGCGGCCCAGCTGGCGGTTATCAGGCAGCTGAGCAGGCATGAATCCTGCGGCCCAGCTGGCGATTATCAGGCAGCTGAGCAGGCATGAATCCTGCGGCCCAGCTGGCGATTATCAGGCAGCTGAGCAGGCATGAATCCTGCGGCCCAGCTGGCGATTATCAGGCAGCTGAGCAGGCATGAATCCTGCGGCCCAGCTGGCGATTATCAGGCAGCTGAGCAGGCATGAATCCTGCGGCCCAGCTGGCGATTATCAGGCAGCTGAGCAGGCATGAATCCTGCGGCCCAGCTGGCGATTATCAGGCAGCTGAGCAGGCATGAATCCTGCGGCCCAGCTGGCGTTATCAGGCAGCTGAGCAGGCATGAATCCTGCGGCCCAGCTGGCGATTATCAGGCAGCTGAGCAGGCATGAATCCTGCGGCCCAGCTGGCGATTATCAGGCAGCTGAGCAGGCATGAATCCTGCGGCCCAGCTGGCGATTATCAGGCAGCTGAGCAGGCATGAATCCTGCGGCCCAGCTGGCGATTATCAGGCAGCTGAGCAGGCATGAATCCTGCGGCCCAGCTGGCGATTATCAGGCAGCTGAGCAGGCATGAATCCTGCGGCCCAGCTGGCGATTATCAGGCAGCTGAGCAGGCATGAATCCTGCGGCCCAGCTGGCGATTATCAGGCAGCTGAGCAGGCATGAATCCTGCGGCCCAGCTGGCGATTATCAGGCAGCTGAGCAGGCATGAATCCTGCGGCCCAGCTGGCGATTATCAGGCAGCTGAGCAGGCATGAATCCTGCGGCCCAGCTGGCGATTATCAGGCAGCTGAGCAGGCATGAATCCTGCGGCCCAGCTGGCGATTATCAGGCAGCTGAGCAGGCATGAATCCTGCGGCCCAGCTGGCGATTATCAGGCAGCTGAGCAGGCATGAATCCTGCGGCCCAGCTGGCGATTATCAGGCAGCTGAGCAGGCATGAATCCTGCGGCCCAGCTGGCGATTATCAGGCAGCTGAGCAGGCATGAATCCTGCGGCCCAGCTGGCGATTATCAGGCAGCTGAGCAGGCATGAATCCTGCGGCCCAGCTGGCGATTATCAGGCAGCTGAGCAGGCATGAATCCTGCGGCCCAGCTGGCGATTATCAGGCAGCTGAGCAGGCATGAATCCTGCGGCCCAGCTGGCGATTATCAGGCAGCTGAGCAGGCATGAATCCTGCGGCCCAGCTGGCGATTATCAGGCAGCTGAGCAGGCATGAATCCTGCGGCCCAGCTGGCGTTATCAGGCAGCTGAGCAGGCATGAATCCTGCGGCCCAGCTGGCGATTATCAGGCAGCTGAGCAGGCATGAATCCTGCGGCCCAGCTGGCGATTATCAGGCAGCTGAGCAGGCATGAATCCTGCGGCCCAGCTGGCGATTATCAGGCAGCTGAGCAGGCGCTGATCCCGCACCTCAGCAGGCACTGATCACGTGCCTGTCATGCAGTGATCAGGTGACTGAGAGGCGCTGATCATGTGACTGCTCATGTGCTGATCAGGTAGCTCTCCTGCACGGATCATGTGCCTCAGCAGGCAAGAATCAAGCAGCTGAGCAGGCATGAATCCTGCGGCCCAGCTGGCGATTATCAGGCAGCTGAGCAGGCATGAATCCTGCGGCCCAGCTGGCGATTATCAGGCAGCTGAGCAGGCATGAATCCTGCGGCCCAGCTGGCGATTATCAGGCAGCTGAGCAGGCATGAATCCTGCGGCCCAGCTGGCGATTATCAGGCAGCTGAGCAGGCATGAATCCTGCGGCCCAGCTGGCGATTATCAGGCAGCTGAGCAGGCATGAATCCTGCGGCCCAGCTGGCGATTATCAGGCAGCTGAGCAGGCATGAATCCTGCGGCCCAGCTGGCGATTATCAGGCAGCTGAGCAGGCATGAATCCTGCGGCCCAGCTGGCGATTATCAGGCAGCTGAGCAGGCGCTGATCCCGCACCTCAGCAGGCACTGATCACGTGCCTGTCATGCAGTGATCAGGTGACTGAGAGGCGCTGATCATGTGACTGCTCATGTGCTGATCAGGTAGCTCTCCTGCACGGATCATGTGCCTCAGCAGGCAAGAATCAAGCAGCTGAGCAGGCATGAATCCTGCGGCCCAGCTGGCGATTATCAGGCAGCTGAGCAGGCATGAATCCTGCGGCCCAGCTGGCGATTATCAGGCAGCTGAGCAGGCATGAATCCTGCGGCCCAGCTGGCGATTATCAGGCAGCTGAGCAGGCATGAATCCTGCGGCCCAGCTGGCGTTATCAGGCAGCTGAGCAGGCATGAATCCTGCGGCCCAGCTGGCGATTATCAGGCAGCTGAGCAGGCATGAATCCTGCGGCCCAGCTGGCGATTATCAGGCAGCTGAGCAGGCATGAATCCTGCGGCCCAGCTGGCGATTATCAGGCAGCTGAGCAGGCATGAATCCTGCGGCCCAGCTGGCGATTATCAGGCAGCTGAGCAGGCATGAATCCTGCGGCCCAGCTGGCGATTATCAGGCAGCTGAGCAGGCATGAATCCTGCGGCCCAGCTGGCGATTATCAGGCAGCTGAGCAGGCATGAATCCTGCGGCCCAGCTGGCGATTATCAGGCAGCTGAGCAGGCATGAATCCTGCGGCCCAGCTGGCGATTATCAGGCAGCTGAGCAGGCATGAATCCTGCGGCCCAGCTGGCGATTATCAGGCAGCTGAGCAGGCATGAATCCTGCGGCCCAGCTGGCGATTATCAGGCAGCTGAGCAGGCATGAATCCTGCGGCCCAGCTGGCGATTATCAGGCAGCTGAGCAGGCATGAATCCTGCGGCCCAGCTGGCGATTATCAGGCAGCTGAGCAGGCGCTGATCCCGCACCTCAGCAGGCACTGATCACGTGCCTGTCATGCAGTGATCAGGTGACTGAGAGGCGCTGATCATGTGACTGCTCATGTGCTGATCAGGTAGCTCTCCTGCACGGATCATGTGCCTCAGCAGGCAAGAATCAAGCAGCTGAGCAGGCATGAATCCTGCGGCCCAGCTGGCGATTATCAGGCAGCTGAGCAGGCATGAATCCTGCGGCCCAGCTGGCGATTATCAGGCAGCTGAGCAGGCATGAATCCTGCGGCCCAGCTGGCGATTATCAGGCAGCTGAGCAGGCATGATCCCGCACCTCAGCAGGCACTGATCACGTGCCTGTCATGCAGTGATCAGGTGACTGAGAGGCGCTGATCATGTGACTGCTCATGTGCTGATCAGGTAGCTCTCCTGCACGGATCATGTGCCTCAGCAGGCAAGAATCAGGCAGCTGAGCAGGCATGAATCCTGCGGCCCAGCTGGCGATTATCAGGCAGCTGAGCAGGCATGAATCCTGCGGCCCAGCTGGCGATTATCAGGCAGCTGAGCAGGCATGAATCCTGCGGCCCAGCTGGCGATTATCAGGCAGCTGAGCAGGCATGAATCCTGCGGCCCAGCTGGCGATTATCAGGCAGCTGAGCAGGCATGAATCCTGCGGCCCAGCTGGCGATTATCAGGCAGCTGAGCAGGCATGAATCCTGCGGCCCAGCTGGCGATTATCAGGCAGCTGAGCAGGCATGAATCCTGCGGCCCAGCTGGCGATTATCAGGCAGCTGAGCAGGCATGAATCCTGCGGCCCAGCTGGCGATTATCAGGCAGCTGAGCAGGCGCTGATCCCGCACCTCAGCAGGCACTGATCACGTGCCTGTCATGCAGTGATCAGGTGACTGAGAGGCGCTGATCATGTGACTGCTCATGTGCTGATCAGGTAGCTCTCCTGCACGGATCATGTGCCTCAGCAGGCAAGAATCAAGCAGCTGAGCAGGCATGAATCCTGCGGCCCAGCTGGCGATTATCAGGCAGCTGAGCAGGCATGAATCCTGCGGCCCAGCTGGCGATTATCAGGCAGCTGAGCAGGCATGAATCCTGCGGCCCAGCTGGCGATTATCAGGCAGCTGAGCAGGCGCTGATCCCGCACCTCAGCAGGCACTGATCACGTGCCTGTCATGCAGTGATCAGGTGACTGAGAGGCGCTGATCATGTGACTGCTCATGTGCTGATCAGGTAGCTCTCCTGCACGGATCATGTGCCTCAGCAGGCAAGAATCAAGCAGCTGAGCAGGCATGAATCCTGCGGCCCAGCTGGCGATTATCAGGCAGCTGAGCAGGCATGAATCCTGCGGCCCAGCTGGCGATTATCAGGCAGCTGAGCAGGCATGAATCCTGCGGCCCAGCTGGCGATTATCAGGCAGCTGAGCAGGCATGAATCCGCACCTCAGCAGGCACTGATCACGTGCCTGTCATGCAGTGATCAGGTGACTGAGAGGCGCTGATCATGTGACTGCTCATGTGCTGATCAGGTAGCTCTCCTGCACGGATCATGTGCCTCAGCAGGCAAGAATCAAGCAGCTGAGCAGGCATGAATCCTGCGGCCCAGCTGGCGATTATCAGGCAGCTGAGCAGGCATGAATCCTGCGGCCCAGCTGGCGATTATCAGGCAGCTGAGCAGGCATGAATCCTGCGGCCCAGCTGGCGATTATCAGGCAGCTGAGCAGGCATGAATCCTGCGGCCCAGCTGGCGATTATCAGGCAGCTGAGCAGGCATGAATCCTGCGGCCCAGCTGGCGATTATCAGGCAGCTGAGCAGGCATGAATCCTGCGGCCCAGCTGGCGATTATCAGGCAGCTGAGCAGGCATGAATCCTGCGGCCCAGCTGGCGATTATCAGGCAGCTGAGCAGGCATGAATCCTGCGGCCCAGCTGGCGATTATCAGGCAGCTGAGCAGGCATGAATCCTGCGGCCCAGCTGGCGATTATCAGGCAGCTGAGCAGGCATGAATCCTGCGGCCCAGCTGGCGATTATCAGGCAGCTGAGCAGGCATGAATCCTGCGGCCCAGCTGGCGATTATCAGGCAGCTGAGCAGGCATGAATCCTGCGGCCCAGCTGGCGATTATCAGGCAGCTGAGCAGGCATGAATCCTGCGGCCCAGCTGGCGATTATCAGGCAGCTGAGCAGGCATGAATCCTGCGGCCCAGCTGGCGATTATCAGGCAGCTGAGCAGGCATGAATCCTGCGGCCCAGCTGGCGATTATCAGGCAGCTGAGCAGGCATGAATCCTGCGGCCCAGCTGGCGATTATCAGGCAGCTGAGCAGGCGCTGATCCCGCACCTCAGCAGGCACTGATCACGTGCCTGTCATGCAGTGATCAGGTGACTGAGAGGCGCTGATCATGTGACTGCTCATGTGCTGATCAGGTAGCTCTCCTGCACGGATCATGTGCCTCAGCAGGCAAGAATCAAGCAGCTGAGCAGGCATGAATCCTGCGGCCCAGCTGGCGATTATCAGGCAGCTGAGCAGGCATGAATCCTGCGGCCCAGCTGGCGATTATCAGGCAGCTGAGCAGGCATGAATCCTGCGGCCCAGCTGGCGATTATCAGGCAGCTGAGCAGGCATGAATCCTGCGGCCCAGCTGGCGATTATCAGGCAGCTGAGCAGGCATGAATCCTGCGGCCCAGCTGGCGATTATCAGGCAGCTGAGCAGGCATGAATCCTGCGGCCCAGCTGGCGATTATCAGGCAGCTGAGCAGGCATGAATCCTGCGGCCCAGCTGGCGATTATCAGGCAGCTGAGCAGGCATGAATCCTGCGGCCCAGCTGGCGGTTATCAGGCAGCTGAGCAGGCATGAATCCTGCGGCCCAGCTGGCGATTATCAGGCAGCTGAGCAGGCATGAATCCTGCGGCCCAGCTGGCGATTATCAGGCAGCTGAGCAGGCGCTGATCCCGCACCTCAGCAGGCACTGATCACGTGCCTGTCATGCAGTGATCAGGTGACTGAGAGGCGCTGATCATGTGACTGCTCATGTGCTGATCAGGTAGCTCTCCTGCACGGATCATGTGCCTCAGCAGGCAAGAATCAAGCAGCTGAGCAGGCATGAATCCTGCGGCCCAGCTGGCGATTATCAGGCAGCTGAGCAGGCATGAATCCTGCGGCCCAGCTGGCGATTATCAGGCAGCTGAGCAGGCATGAATCCTGCGGCCCAGCTGGCGATTATCAGGCAGCTGAGCAGGCATGAATCCTGCGGCCCAGCTGGCGATTATCAGGCAGCTGAGCAGGCATGAATCCTGCGGCCCAGCTGGCGATTATCAGGCAGCTGAGCAGGCATGAATCCTGCGGCCCAGCTGGCGATTATCAGGCAGCTGAGCAGGCATGAATCCTGCGGCCCAGCTGGCGATTATCAGGCAGCTGAGCAGGCATGAATCCTGCGGCCCAGCTGGCGTTATCAGGCAGCTGAGCAGGCATGAATCCTGCGGCCCAGCTGGCGTTATCAGGCAGCTGAGCAGGCATGAATCCTGCGGCCCAGCTGGCGATTATCAGGCAGCTGAGCAGGCATGAATCCTGCGGCCCAGCTGGCGATTATCAGGCAGCTGAGCAGGCGCTGATCCCGCACCTCAGCAGGCACTGATCACGTGCCTGTCATGCAGTGATCAGGTGACTGAGAGGCGCTGATCATGTGACTGCTCATGTGCTGATCAGGTAGCTCTCCTGCACGGATCATGTGCCTCAGCAGGCAAGAATCAAGCAGCTGAGCAGGCATGAATCCTGCGGCCCAGCTGGCGATTATCAGGCAGCTGAGCAGGCATGAATCCTGCGGCCCAGCTGGCGATTATCAGGCAGCTGAGCAGGCATGAATCCTGCGGCCCAGCTGGCGATTATCAGGCAGCTGAGCAGGCGCTGATCCCGCACCTCAGCAGGCACTGATCACGTGCCTGTCATGCAGTGATCAGGTGACTGAGAGGCGCTGATCATGTGACTGCTCATGTGCTGATCAGGTAGCTCTCCTGCACGGATCATGTGCCTCAGCAGGCAAGAATCAGGCAGCTGAGCAGGCATGAATCCTGCGGCCCAGCTGGCGATTATCAGGCAGCTGAGCAGGCATGAATCCTGCGGCCCAGCTGGCGATTATCAGGCAGCTGAGCAGGCATGAATCCTGCGGCCCAGCTGGCGATTATCAGGCAGCTGAGCAGGCATGAATCCTGCGGCCCAGCTGGCGATTATCAGGCAGCTGAGCAGGCATGAATCCTGCGGCCCAGCTGGCGATTATCAGGCAGCTGAGCAGGCATGAATCCTGCGGCCCAGCTGGCGATTATCAGGCAGCTGAGCAGGCATGAATCCTGCGGCCCAGCTGGCGATTATCAGGCAGCTGAGCAGGCATGAATCCTGCGGCCCAGCTGGCGATTATCAGGCAGCTGAGCAGGCGCTGATCCCGCACCTCAGCAGGCACTGATCACGTGCCTGTCATGCAGTGATCAGGTGACTGAGAGGCGCTGATCATGTGACTGCTCATGTGCTGATCAGGTAGCTCTCCTGCACGGATCATGTGCCTCAGCAGGCAAGAATCAGCAGCTGAGCAGGCATGAATCCTGCGGCCCAGCTGGCGATTATCAGGCAGCTGAGCAGGCATGAATCCTGCGGCCCAGCTGGCGATTATCAGGCAGCTGAGCAGGCATGAATCCTGCGGCCCAGCTGGCGATTATCAGGCAGCTGAGCAGGCGCTGAATCCGCACCCAGCAGGCACTGATCACGTGCCTGTCATGCAGTGATCAGGTGACTGAGGCGCTGATCATGTGACTGCTCATGTGCTGATCAGGTAGCTCTCCTGCACGGATCATGTGCCTCAGCAGGCAAGAATCAAGCAGCTGAGCAGGCATGAATCCTGCGGCCCAGCTGGCGATTATCAGGCAGCTGAGCAGGCATGAATCCTGCGGCCCAGCTGGCGATTATCAGGCAGCTGAGCAGGCATGAATCCTGCGGCCCAGCTGGCGATTATCAGGCAGCTGAGCAGGCGCTGATCCCGCACCTCAGCAGGCACTGATCACGTGCCTGTCATGCAGTGATCAGGTGACTGAGAGGCGCTGATCATGTGACTGCTCATGTGCTGATCAGGTAGCTCTCCTGCACGGATCATGTGCCTCAGCAGGCAAGAATCAGGCAGCTGAGCAGGCATGAATCCTGCGGCCCAGCTGGCGATTATCAGGCAGCTGAGCAGGCATGAATCCTGCGGCCCAGCTGGCGATTATCAGGCAGCTGAGCAGGCATGAATCCTGCGGCCCAGCTGGCGATTATCAGGCAGCTGAGCAGGCATGAATCCTGCGGCCCAGCTGGCGATTATCAGGCAGCTGAGCAGGCATGAATCCTGCGGCCCAGCTGGCGATTATCAGGCAGCTGAGCAGGCATGAATCCTGCGGCCCAGCTGGCGATTATCAGGCAGCTGAGCAGGCATGAATCCTGCGGCCCAGCTGGCGATTATCAGGCAGCTGAGCAGGCATGAATCCTGCGGCCCAGCTGGCGATTATCAGGCAGCTGAGCAGGCATGAATCCTGCGGCCCAGCTGGCGATTATCAGGCAGCTGAGCAGGCATGAATCCTGCGGCCCAGCTGGCGATTATCAGGCAGCTGAGCAGGCATGAATCCTGCGGCCCAGCTGGCGATTATCAGGCAGCTGAGCAGGCATGAATCCTGCGGCCCAGCTGGCGATTATCAGGCAGCTGAGCAGGCATGAATCCTGCGGCCCAGCTGGCGATTATCAGGCAGCTGAGCAGGCATGAATCCTGCGGCCCAGCTGGCGTTATCAGGCAGCTGAGCAGGCATGAATCCTGCGGCCCAGCTGGCGATTATCAGGCAGCTGAGCAGGCATGAATCCTGCGGCCCAGCTGGCGATTATCAGGCAGCTGAGCAGGCGCTGATCCCGCACCTCAGCAGGCACTGATCACGTGCCTGTCATGCAGTGATCAGGTGACTGAGAGGCGCTGATCATGTGACTGCTCATGTGCTGATCAGGTAGCTCTCCTGCACGGATCATGTGCCTCAGCAGGCAAGAATCAAGCAGCTGAGCAGGCATGAATCCTGCGGCCCAGCTGGCGATTATCAGGCAGCTGAGCAGGCATGAATCCTGCGGCCCAGCTGGCGATTATCAGGCAGCTGAGCAGGCATGAATCCTGCGGCCCAGCTGGCGATTATCAGGCAGCTGAGCAGGCATGAATCCTGCGGCCCAGCTGGCGATTATCAGGCAGCTGAGCAGGCATGAATCCTGCGGCCCAGCTGGCGATTATCAGGCAGCTGAGCAGGCATGAATCCTGCGGCCCAGCTGGCGATTATCAGGCAGCTGAGCAGGCATGAATCCTGCGGCCCAGCTGGCGATTATCAGGCAGCTGAGCAGGCATGAATCCTGCGGCCCAGCTGGCGGTTATCAGGCAGCTGAGCAGGCATGAATCCTGCGGCCCAGCTGGCGATTATCAGGCAGCTGAGCAGGCATGAATCCTGCGGCCCAGCTGGCGATTATCAGGCAGCTGAGCAGGCGCTGATCCCGCACCTCAGCAGGCACTGATCACGTGCCTGTCATGCAGTGATCAGGTGACTGAGAGGCGCTGATCATGTGACTGCTCATGTGCTGATCAGGTAGCTCTCCTGCACGGATCATGTGCCTCAGCAGGCAAGAATCAAGCAGCTGAGCAGGCATGAATCCTGCGGCCCAGCTGGCGATTATCAGGCAGCTGAGCAGGCATGAATCCTGCGGCCCAGCTGGCGATTATCAGGCAGCTGAGCAGGCATGAATCCTGCGGCCCAGCTGGCGATTATCAGGCAGCTGAGCAGGCATGAATCCTGCGGCCCAGCTGGCGATTATCAGGCAGCTGAGCAGGCATGAATCCTGCGGCCCAGCTGGCGATTATCAGGCAGCTGAGCAGGCATGAATCCTGCGGCCCAGCTGGCGATTATCAGGCAGCTGAGCAGGCGCTGATCCCGCACCTCAGCAGGCACTGATCACGTGCCTGTCATGCAGTGATCAGGTGACTGAGAGGCGCTGATCATGTGACTGCTCATGTGCTGATCAGGTAGCTCTCCTGCACGGATCATGTGCCTCAGCAGGCAAGAATCAAGCAGCTGAGCAGGCATGAATCCTGCGGCCCAGCTGGCGATTATCAGGCAGCTGAGCAGGCATGAATCCTGCGGCCCAGCTGGCGATTATCAGGCAGCTGAGCAGGCATGAATCCTGCGGCCCAGCTGGCGATTATCAGGCAGCTGAGCAGGCATGAATCCTGCGGCCCAGCTGGCGATTATCAGGCAGCTGAGCAGGCATGAATCCTGCGGCCCAGCTGGCGATTATCAGGCAGCTGAGCAGGCATGAATCCTGCGGCCCAGCTGGCGATTATCAGGCAGCTGAGCAGGCATGAATCCTGCGGCCCAGCTGGCGATTATCAGGCAGCTGAGCAGGCATGAATCCTGCGGCCCAGCTGGCGATTATCAGGCAGCTGAGCAGGCATGAATCCTGCGGCCCAGCTGGCGATTATCAGGCAGCTGAGCAGGCATGAATCCTGCGGCCCAGCTGGCGATTATCAGGCAGCTGAGCAGGCATGAATCCTGCGGCCCAGCTGGCGATTATCAGGCAGCTGAGCAGGCATGAATCCTGCGGCCCAGCTGGCGATTATCAGGCAGCTGAGCAGGCATGAATCCTGCGGCCCAGCTGGCGATTATCAGGCAGCTGAGCAGGCGCTGATCCCGCACCTCAGCAGGCACTGATCACGTGCCTGTCATGCAGTGATCAGGTGACTGAGAGGCGCTGATCATGTGACTGCTCATGTGCTGAT
The DNA here is from genome assembly GCF_032452875.1 of Bos javanicus. Classification (NCBI taxonomy): domain Eukaryota; kingdom Metazoa; phylum Chordata; class Mammalia; order Artiodactyla; family Bovidae; genus Bos; species Bos javanicus. The sequence continues at coordinate 45,628 of NW_026894412.1, read as the reverse complement.
CAGGTAGCTCTCCTGCACGGATCATGTGCCTCAGCAGGCAAGAATCAAGCAGCTGAGCAGGCATGAATCCTGCGGCCCAGCTGGCGATTATCAGGCAGCTGAGCAGGCATGAATCCTGCGGCCCAGCTGGCGATTATCAGGCAGCTGAGCAGGCATGAATCCTGCGGCCCAGCTGGCGATTATCAGGCAGCTGAGCAGGCGCTGATCCCGCACCTCAGCAGGCACTGATCACGTGCCTGTCATGCAGTGATCAGGTGACTGAGAGGCGCTGATCATGTGACTGCTCATGTGCTGATCAGGTAGCTCTCCTGCACGGATCATGTGCCTCAGCAGGCAAGAATCAAGCAGCTGAGCAGGCATGAATCCTGCGGCCCAGCTGGCGATTATCAGGCAGCTGAGCAGGCATGAATCCTGCGGCCCAGCTGGCGATTATCAGGCAGCTGAGCAGGCATGAATCCTGCGGCCCAGCTGGCGATTATCAGGCAGCTGAGCAGGCATGAATCCTGCGGCCCAGCTGGCGATTATCAGGCAGCTGAGCAGGCATGAATCCTGCGGCCCAGCTGGCGATTATCAGGCAGCTGAGCAGGCATGAATCCTGCGGCCCAGCTGGCGATTATCAGGCAGCTGAGCAGGCATGAATCCTGCGGCCCAGCTGGCGATTATCAGGCAGCTGAGCAGGCATGAATCCTGCGGCCCAGCTGGCGTTATCAGGCAGCTGAGCAGGCATGAATCCTGCGGCCCAGCTGGCGATTATCAGGCAGCTGAGCAGGCATGAATCCTGCGGCCCAGCTGGCGATTATCAGGCAGCTGAGCAGGCATGAATCCTGCGGCCCAGCTGGCGATTATCAGGCAGCTGAGCAGGCATGAATCCTGCGGCCCAGCTGGCGATTATCAGGCAGCTGAGCAGGCATGAATCCTGCGGCCCAGCTGGCGATTATCAGGCAGCTGAGCAGGCATGAATCCTGCGGCCCAGCTGGCGATTATCAGGCAGCTGAGCAGGCATGAATCCTGCGGCCCAGCTGGCGATTATCAGGCAGCTGAGCAGGCATGAATCCTGCGGCCCAGCTGGCGATTATCAGGCAGCTGAGCAGGCGCTGATCCCGCACCTCAGCAGGCACTGATCACGTGCCTGTCATGCAGTGATCAGGTGACTGAGAGGCGCTGATCATGTGACTGCTCATGTGCTGATCAGGTAGCTCTCCTGCACGGATCATGTGCCTCAGCAGGCAAGAATCAAGCAGCTGAGCAGGCATGAATCCTGCGGCCCAGCTGGCGATTATCAGGCAGCTGAGCAGGCATGAATCCTGCGGCCCAGCTGGCGATTATCAGGCAGCTGAGCAGGCATGAATCCTGCGGCCCAGCTGGCGATTATCAGGCAGCTGAGCAGGCATGAATCCTGCGGCCCAGCTGGCGATTATCAGGCAGCTGAGCAGGCATGAATCCTGCGGCCCAGCTGGCGATTATCAGGCAGCTGAGCAGGCATGAATCCTGCGGCCCAGCTGGCGATTATCAGGCAGCTGAGCAGGCATGAATCCTGCGGCCCAGCTGGCGATTATCAGGCAGCTGAGCAGGCATGAATCCTGCGGCCCAGCTGGCGATTATCAGGCAGCTGAGCAGGCATGAATCCTGCGGCCCAGCTGGCGATTATCAGGCAGCTGAGCAGGCATGAATCCTGCGGCCCAGCTGGCGATTATCAGGCAGCTGAGCAGGCGCTGATCCCGCACCTCAGCAGGCACTGATCACGTGCCTGTCATGCAGTGATCAGGTGACTGAGAGGCGCTGATCATGTGACTGCTCATGTGCTGATCAGGTAGCTCTCCTGCACGGATCATGTGCCTCAGCAGGCAAGAATCAAGCAGCTGAGCAGGCATGAATCCTGCGGCCCAGCTGGCGATTATCAGGCAGCTGAGCAGGCATGAATCCTGCGGCCCAGCTGGCGATTATCAGGCAGCTGAGCAGGCATGAATCCTGCGGCCCAGCTGGCGGTTATCAGGCAGCTGAGCAGGCATGAATCCTGCGGCCCAGCTGGCGATTATCAGGCAGCTGAGCAGGCATGAATCCTGCGGCCCAGCTGGCGATTATCAGGCAGCTGAGCAGGCGCTGATCCGCACCTCAGCAGGCACTGATCACGTGCCTGTCATGCAGTGATCAGGTGACTGAGAGGCGCTGATCATGTGACTGCTCATGTGCTGATCAGGTAGCTCTCCTGCACGGATCATGTGCCTCAGCAGGCAAGAATCAAGCAGCTGAGCAGGCATGAATCCTGCGGCCCAGCTGGCGATTATCAGGCAGCTGAGCAGGCATGAATCCTGCGGCCCAGCTGGCGATTATCAGGCAGCTGAGCAGGCATGAATCCTGCGGCCCAGCTGGCGATTATCAGGCAGCTGAGCAGGCATGAATCCTGCGGCCCAGCTGGCGATTATCAGGCAGCTGAGCAGGCATGAATCCTGCGGCCCAGCTGGCGATTATCAGGCAGCTGAGCAGGCATGAATCCTGCGGCCCAGCTGGCGATTATCAGGCAGCTGAGCAGGCATGAATCCTGCGGCCCAGCTGGCGATTATCAGGCAGCTGAGCAGGCATGAATCCTGCGGCCCAGCTGGCGATTATCAGGCAGCTGAGCAGGCATGAATCCTGCGGCCCAGCTGGCGATTATCAGGCAGCTGAGCAGGCATGAATCCTGCGGCCCAGCTGGCGATTATCAGGCAGCTGAGCAGGCATGAATCCTGCGGCCCAGCTGGCGATTATCAGGCAGCTGAGCAGGCATGAATCCTGCGGCCCAGCTGGCGATTATCAGGCAGCTGAGCAGGCATGAATCCTGCGGCCCAGCTGGCGATTATCAGGCAGCTGAGCAGGCATGAATCCTGCGGCCCAGCTGGCGATTATCAGGCAGCTGAGCAGGCATGAATCCTGCGGCCCAGCTGGCGATTATCAGGCAGCTGAGCAGGCATGAATCCTGCGGCCCAGCTGGCGATTATCAGGCAGCTGAGCAGGCGCTGATCCCGCACCTCAGCAGGCACTGATCACGTGCCTGTCATGCAGTGATCAGGTGACTGAGAGGCGCTGATCATGTGACTGCTCATGTGCTGATCAGGTAGCTCTCCTGCACGGATCATGTGCCTCAGCAGGCAAGAATCAAGCAGCTGAGCAGGCATGAATCCTGCGGCCCAGCTGGCGATTATCAGGCAGCTGAGCAGGCATGAATCCTGCGGCCCAGCTGGCGATTATCAGGCAGCTGAGCAGGCATGAATCCTGCGGCCCAGCTGGCGATTATCAGGCAGCTGAGCAGGCATGAATCCTGCGGCCCAGCTGGCGATTATCAGGCAGCTGAGCAGGCATGAATCCTGCGGCCCAGCTGGCGATTATCAGGCAGCTGAGCAGGCATGAATCCTGCGGCCCAGCTGGCGATTATCAGGCAGCTGAGCAGGCATGAATCCTGCGGCCCAGCTGGCGATTATCAGGCAGCTGAGCAGGCATGAATCCTGCGGCCCAGCTGGCGATTATCAGGCAGCTGAGCAGGCATGAATCCTGCGGCCCAGCTGGCGATTATCAGGCAGCTGAGCAGGCATGAATCCTGCGGCCCAGCTGGCGATTATCAGGCAGCTGAGCAGGCATGAATCCTGCGGCCCAGCTGGCGATTATCAGGCAGCTGAGCAGGCATGAATCCTGCGGCCCAGCTGGCGATTATCAGGCAGCTGAGCAGGCATGAATCCTGCGGCCCAGCTGGCGGTTATCAGGCAGCTGAGCAGGCATGAATCCTGCGGCCCAGCTGGCGATTATCAGGCAGCTGAGCAGGCATGAATCCTGCGGCCCAGCTGGCGATTATCAGGCAGCTGAGCAGGCATGAATCCTGCGGCCCAGCTGGCGATTATCAGGCAGCTGAGCAGGCATGAATCCTGCGGCCCAGCTGGCGATTATCAGGCAGCTGAGCAGGCATGAATCCTGCGGCCCAGCTGGCGATTATCAGGCAGCTGAGCAGGCATGAATCCTGCGGCCCAGCTGGCGATTATCAGGCAGCTGAGCAGGCATGAATCCTGCGGCCCAGCTGGCGATTATCAGGCAGCTGAGCAGGCATGAATCCTGCGGCCCAGCTGGCGATTATCAGGCAGCTGAGCAGGCATGAATCCTGCGGCCCAGCTGGCGGTTATCAGGCAGCTGAGCAGGCATGAATCCTGCGGCCCAGCTGGCGATTATCAGGCAGCTGAGCAGGCATGAATCCTGCGGCCCAGCTGGCGATTATCAGGCAGCTGAGCAGGCGCTGATCCAGCACCTCAGCAGGCACTGATCACGTGCCTGTCATGCAGTGATCAGGTGACTGAGAGGCGCTGATCATGTGACTGCTCATGTGCTGATCAGGTAGCTCTCCTGCACGGATCATGTGCCTCAGCAGGCAAGAATCAAGCAGCTGAGCAGGCATGAATCCTGCGGCCCAGCTGGCGATTATCAGGCAGCTGAGCAGGCATGAATCCTGCGGCCCAGCTGGCGATTATCAGGCAGCTGAGCAGGCATGAATCCTGCGGCCCAGCTGGCGATTATCAGGCAGCTGAGCAGGCATGAATCCTGCGGCCCAGCTGGCGATTATCAGGCAGCTGAGCAGGCATGAATCCTGCGGCCCAGCTGGCGGTTATCAGGCAGCTGAGCAGGCATGAATCCTGCGGCCCAGCTGGCGGTTATCAGGCAGCTGAGCAGGCATGAATCCTGCGGCCCAGCTGGCGGTTATCAGGCAGCTGAGCAGGCATGAATCCTGGGGCACAGCTGGCGATTATCAGGCAGCTGAGCAGGCATGAATCCTGCGGCCCAGCTGGCGATTATCAGGCAGCTGAGCAGGCGCTGATCCCGCACCTCAGCAGGCACTGATCACGTGCCTGTCATGCAGTGATCAGGTGACTGAGAGGCGCTGATCATGTGACTGCTCATGTGCTGATCAGGTAGCTCTCCTGCACGGATCATGTGCCTCAGCAGGCAAGAATCAAGCAGCTGTGCAGGCATGAATCCTGCGGCCCAGCTGGCGATTATCAGGCAGCTGAGCAGGCATGAATCCTGCAGCCCAGCTGGCGATTATCAGGCAGCTGAGCAGGCATGAATCCTGCGGCCCAGCTGGCGATTATCAGGCAGCTGAGCAGGCATGAATCCTGCGGCCCAGCTGGCGATTATCAGGCAGCTGAGCAGGCATGAATCCTGCGGCCCAGCTGGCGATTATCAGGCAGCTGAGCAGGCATGAATCCTGCGGCCCAGCTGGCGATTATCAGGCAGCTGAGCAGGCATGAATCCTGCGGCCCAGCTGGCGATTATCAGGCAGCTGAGCAGGCATGAATCCTGCGGCCCAGCTGGCGATTATCAGGCAGCTGAGCAGGCATGAATCCTGCGGCCCAGCTGGCGATTATCAGGCAGCTGAGCAGGCATGAATCCTGCGGCCCAGCTGGCGATTATCAGGCAGCTGAGCAGGCATGAATCCTGCGGCCCAGCTGGCGATTATCAGGCAGCTGAGCAGGCATGAATCCTGCGGCCCAGCTGGCGATTATCAGGCAGCTGAGCAGGCATGAATCCTGCGGCCCAGCTGGCGATTATCAGGCAGCTGAGCAGGCATGAATCCTGCGGCCCAGCTGGCGATTATCAGGCAGCTGAGCAGGCATGAATCCTGCGGCCCAGCTGGCGATTATCAGGCAGCTGAGCAGGCATGAATCCTGCGGCCCAGCTGGCGATTATCAGGCAGCTGAGCAGGCATGAATCCTGCGGCCCAGCTGGCGATTATCAGGCAGCTGAGCAGGCGCTGATCCCGCACCTCAGCAGGCACTGATCACGTGCCTGTCATGCAGTGATCAGGTGACTGAGAGGCGCTGATCATGTGACTGCTCATGTGCTGATCAGGTAGCTCTCCTGCACGGATCATGTGCCTCAGCAGGCAAGAATCAAGCAGCTGAGCAGGCATGAATCCTGCGGCCCAGCTGGCGATTATCAGGCAGCTGAGCAGGCATGAATCCTGCGGCCCAGCTGGCGATTATCAGGCAGCTGAGCAGGCATGAATCCTGCGGCCCAGCTGGCGATTATCAGGCAGCTGAGCAGGCATGAATCCTGCGGCCCAGCTGGCGGTTATCAGGCAGCTGAGCAGGCATGAATCCTGCGGCCCAGCTGGCGTTATCAGGCAGCTGAGCAGGCATGAATCCTGCGGCCCAGCTGGCGATTATCAGGCAGCTGAGCAGGCATGAATCCTGCGGCCCAGCTGGCGATTATCAGGCAGCTGAGCAGGCGCTGATCCCGCACCTCAGCAGGCACTGATCACGTGCCTGTCATGCAGTGATCAGGTGACTGAGAGGCGCTGATCATGTGACTGCTCATGTGCTGATCAGGTAGCTCTCCTGCACGGATCATGTGCCTCAGCAGGCAAGAATCAAGCAGCTGAGCAGGCATGAATCCTGCGGCCCAGCTGGCGATTATCAGGCAGCTGAGCAGGCATGAATCCTGCGGCCCAGCTGGCGATTATCAGGCAGCTGAGCAGGCATGAATCCTGCGGCCCAGCTGGCGATTATCAGGCAGCTGAGCAGGCATGAATCCTGCGGCCCAGCTGGCGGTTATCAGGCAGCTGAGCAGGCATGAATCCTGCGGCCCAGCTGGCGGTTATCAGGCAGCTGAGCAGGCATGAATCCTGCGGCCCAGCTGGCGGTTATCAGGCAGCTGAGCAGGCATGAATCCTGCGGCCCAGCTGGCGATTATCAGGCAGCTGAGCAGGCATGAATCCTGCGGCCCAGCTGGCGATTATCAGGCAGCTGAGCAGGCATGAATCCTGCGGCCCAGCTGGCGATTATCAGGCAGCTGAGCAGGCGCTGATCCCGCACCTCAGCAGGCACTGATCACGTGCCTGTCATGCAGTGATCAGGTGACTGAGAGGCGCTGATCATGTGACTGCTCATGTGCTGATCAGGTAGCTCTCCTGCACGGATCATGTGCCTCAGCAGGCAAGAATCAAGCAGCTGAGCAGGCATGAATCCTGCGGCCCAGCTGGCGATTATCAGGCAGCTGAGCAGGCATGAATCCTGCGGCCCAGCTGGCGATTATCAGGCAGCTGAGCAGGCATGAATCCTGCGGCCCAGCTGGCGATTATCAGGCAGCTGAGCAGGCATGAATCCTGCGGCCCAGCTGGCGATTATCAGGCAGCTGAGCAGGCATGAATCCTGCGGCCCAGCTGGCGATTATCAGGCAGCTGAGCAGGCATGAATCCTGCGGCCCAGCTGGCGATTATCAGGCAGCTGAGCAGGCATGAATCCTGCGGCCCAGCTGGCGATTATCAGGCAGCTGAGCAGGCATGAATCCTGCGGCCCAGCTGGCGATTATCAGGCAGCTGAGCAGGCATGAATCCTGCGGCCCAGCTGGCGATTATCAGGCAGCTGAGCAGGCATGAATCCTGCGGCCCAGCTGGCGATTATCAGGCAGCTGAGCAGGCATGAATCCTGCGGCCCAGCTGGCGATTATCAGGCAGCTGAGCAGGCATGAATCCTGCGGCCCAGCTGGCGGTTATCAGGCAGCTGAGCAGGCATGAATCCTGCGGCCCAGCTGGCGATTATCAGGCAGCTGAGCAGGCATGAATCCTGCGGCCCAGCTGGCGATTATCAGGCAGCTGAGCAGGCATGAATCCTGCGGCCCAGCTGGCGATTATCAGGCAGCTGAGCAGGCATGAATCCTGCGGCCCAGCTGGCGATTATCAGGCAGCTGAGCAGGCATGAATCCTGCGGCCCAGCTGGCGATTATCAGGCAGCTGAGCAGGCGCTGATCCCGCACCTCAGCAGGCACTGATCACGTGCCTGTCATGCAGTGATCAGGTGACTGAGAGGCGCTGATCATGTGACTGCTCATGTGCTGATCAGGTAGCTCTCCTGCACGGATCATGTGCCTCAGCAGGCAAGAATCAAGCAGCTGAGCAGGCATGAATCCTGCGGCCCAGCTGGCGATTATCAGGCAGCTGAGCAGGCATGAATCCTGCGGCCCAGCTGGCGATTATCAGGCAGCTGAGCAGGCATGAATCCTGCGGCCCAGCTGGCGATTATCAGGCAGCTGAGCAGGCATGAATCCTGCGGCCCAGCTGGCGATTATCAGGCAGCTGAGCAGGCGCTGATCCCGCACCTCAGCAGGCACTGATCACGTGCCTGTCATGCAGTGATCAGGTGACTGAGAGGCGCTGATCATGTGACTGCTCATGTGCTGATCAGGTAGCTCTCCTGCACGGATCATGTGCCTCAGCAGGCAAGAATCAGGCAGCTGAGCAGGCATGAATCCTGCGGCCCAGCTGGCGATTATCAGGCAGCTGAGCAGGCATGAATCCTGCGGCCCAGCTGGCGATTATCAGGCAGCTGAGCAGGCATGAATCCTGCGGCCCAGCTGGCGATTATCAGGCAGCTGAGCAGGCATGAATCCTGCGGCCCAGCTGGCGATTATCAGGCAGCTGAGCAGGCATGAATCCTGCGGCCCAGCTGGCGGTTATCAGGCAGCTGAGCAGGCATGAATCCTGCGGCCCAGCTGGCGGTTATCAGGCAGCTGAGCAGGCATGAATCCTGCGGCCCAGCTGGCGTTATCAGGCAGCTGAGCAGGCATGAATCCTGCGGCCCAGCTGGCGATTATCAGGCAGCTGAGCAGGCATGAATCCTGCGGCCCAGCTGGCGATTATCAGGCAGCTGAGCAGGCATGATCCCGCACCTCAGCAGGCACTGATCACGTGCCTGTCATGCAGTGATCAGGTGACTGAGAGGCGCTGATCATGTGACTGCTCATGTGCTGATCAGGTAGCTCTCCTGCACGGATCATGTGCCTCAGCAGGCAAGAATCAAGCAGCTGAGCAGGCATGAATCCTGCGGCCCAGCTGGCGATTATCAGGCAGCTGAGCAGGCATGAATCCTGCGGCCCAGCTGGCGATTATCAGGCAGCTGAGCAGGCATGAATCCTGCGGCCCAGCTGGCGATTATCAGGCAGCTGAGCAGGCATGAATCCTGCGGCCCAGCTGGCGGTTATCAGGCAGCTGAGCAGGCATGAATCCTGCGGCCCAGCTGGCGATTATCAGGCAGCTGAGCAGGCATGAATCCTGCGGCCCAGCTGGCGATTATCAGGCAGCTGAGCAGGCATGAATCCTGCGGCCCAGCTGGCGATTATCAGGCAGCTGAGCAGGCATGAATCCTGCGGCCCAGCTGGCGATTATCAGGCAGCTGAGCAGGCATGATCCCGCACCTCAGCAGGCACTGATCACGTGCCTGTCAGGCAGTGATCAGGTGACTGAGAGGCGCTGATCATGTGACTGCTCATGTGCTGATCAGGCAGCTCTCCTGCACGGATCATGTGCCCAGCTGGCAAGAATCAGGCAGCTGAGCAGGCATGAATCCTGCGGCCCAGCTGGCGATTATCAGGCAGCTGAGCAGGCATGATCCCGCACCTCAGCAGGCACTGATCACGTGCCTGTCATGCAGTGATCAGGTGACTGAGAGGCGCTGATCATGTGACTGCTCATGTGCTGATCAGGCAGCTCTCCTGCACGGATCATGTGCCTCAGCAGGCAAGAATCAGGCAGCTGAGCAGGCATGAATCCTGCGGCCCAGCTGGCGATTATCAGGCAGCTGAGCAGGCATGAATCCTGCGGCCCAGCTGGCGATTATCAGGCAGCTGAGCAGGCATGAATCCTGCGGCCCAGCTGGCGATTATCAGGCAGCTGAGCAGGCATGAATCCTGCGGCCCAGCTGGCGATTATCAGGCAGCTGAGCAGGCATGAATCCTGCGGCCCAGCTGGCGATTATCAGGCAGCTGAGCAGGCATGAATCCTGCGGCCCAGCTGGCGATTATCAGGCAGCTGAGCAGGCATGAATCCTGCGGCCCAGCTGGCGATTATCAGGCAGCTGAGCAGGCATGAATCCTGCGGCCCAGCTGGCGGTTATCAGGCAGCTGAGCAGGCATGAATCCTGCGGCCCAGCTGGCGATTATCAGGCAGCTGAGCAGGCATGAATCCTGCGGCCCAGCTGGCGATTATCAGGCAGCTGAGCAGGCATGAATCCTGCGGCCCAGCTGGCGATTATCAGGCAGCTGAGCAGGCATGAATCCTGCGGCCCAGCTGGCGATTATCAGGCAGCTGAGCAGGCATGAATCCTGCGGCCCAGCTGGCGATTATCAGGCAGCTGAGCAGGCATGAATCCTGCGGCCCAGCTGGCGTTATCAGGCAGCTGAGCAGGCATGAATCCTGCGGCCCAGCTGGCGATTATCAGGCAGCTGAGCAGGCATGAATCCTGCGGCCCAGCTGGCGATTATCAGGCAGCTGAGCAGGCATGAATCCTGCGGCCCAGCTGGCGATTATCAGGCAGCTGAGCAGGCATGAATCCTGCGGCCCAGCTGGCGATTATCAGGCAGCTGAGCAGGCATGAATCCTGCGGCCCAGCTGGCGGTTATCAGGCAGCTGAGCAGGCATGAATCCTGCGGCCCAGCTGGCGATTATCAGGCAGCTGAGCAGGCATGAATCCTGCGGCCCAGCTGGCGATTATCAGGCAGCTGAGCAGGCATGAATCCTGCGGCCCAGCTGGCGGTTATCAGGCAGCTGAGCAGGCATGAATCCTGCGGCCCAGCTGGCGATTATCAGGCAGCTGAGCAGGCATGAATCCTGCGGCCCAGCTGGCGATTATCAGGCAGCTGAGTAGGCGCTGATCCCGCACCTCAGCAGGCACTGATCACGTGCCTGTCATGCAGTGATCAGGTGACTGAGAGGCGCTGATCATGTGACTGCTCATGTGCTGATCAGGTAGCTCTCCTGCACGGATCATGTGCCTCAACAGGCAAGAATCAAGCAGCTGAGCAGGCATGAATCCTGCGGCCCAGCTGGCGATTATCAGGCAGCTGAGCAGGCATGAATCCTGCGGCCCAGCTGGCGATTATCAGGCAGCTGAGCAGGCATGAATCCTGCGGCCCAGCTGGCGGTTATCAGGCAGCTGAGCAGGCATGAATCCTGCGGCCCAGCTGGCGGTTATCAGGCAGCTGAGCAGGCATGAATCCTGCGGCCCAGCTGGCGGTTATCAGGCAGCTGAGCAGGCATGAATCCTGCGGCCCAGCTGGCGGTTATCAGGCAGCTGAGCAGGCATGAATCCTGCGGCCCAGCTGGCGGTTATCAGGCAGCTGAGCAGGCATGAATCCTGCGGCCCAGCTGGCGATTATCAGGCAGCTGAGCAGGCATGAATCCTGCGGCCCAGCTGGCGATTATCAGGCAGCTGAGCAGGCGCTGATCCCGCACCTCAGCAGGCACTGATCACGTGCCTGTCATGCAGTGATCAGGTGACTGAGAGGCGCTGATCATGTGACTGCTCATGTGCTGATCAGGTAGCTCTCCTGCACGGATCATGTGCCTCAGCAGGCAAGAATCAAGCAGCTGAGCAGGCATGAATCCTGCGGCCCAGCTGGCGATTATCAGGCAGCTGAGCAGGCATGAATCCTGCGGCCCAGCTGGCGATTATCAGGCAGCTGAGCAGGCATGAATCCTGCGGCCCAGCTGGCGATTATCAGGCAGCTGAGCAGGCATGAATCCTGCGGCCCAGCTGGCGATTATCAGGCAGCTGAGCAGGCATGAATCCTGCGGCCCAGCTGGCGATTATCAGGCAGCTGAGCAGGCATGAATCCTGCGGCCCAGCTGGCGATTATCAGGCAGCTGAGCAGGCATGAATCCTGCGGCCCAGCTGGCGATTATCAGGCAGCTGAGCAGGCATGAATCCTGCGGCCCAGCTGGCGATTATCAGGCAGCTGAGCAGGCATGAATCCTGCGGCCCAGCTGGCGGTTATCAGGCAGCTGAGCAGGCATGAATCCTGCGGCCCAGCTGGCGATTATCAGGCAGCTGAGCAGGCATGAATCCTGCGGCCCAGCTGGCGATTATCAGGCAGCTGAGCAGGCATGAATCCTGCGGCCCAGCTGGCGATTATCAGGCAGCTGAGCAGGCATGAATCCTGCGGCCCAGCTGGCGATTATCAGGCAGCTGAGCAGGCATGAATCCTGCGGCCCAGCTGGCGGTTATCAGGCAGCTGAGCAGGCATGAATCCTGCGGCCCAGCTGGCGGTTATCAGGCAGCTGAGCAGGCATGAATCCTGCGGCCCAGCTGGCGATTATCAGGCAGCTGAGCAGGCATGAATCCTGCGGCCCAGCTGGCGATTATCAGGCAGCTGAGCAGGCGCTGATCCCGCACCTCAGCAGGCACTGATCACGTGCCTGTCATGCAGTGATCAGGTGACTGAGAGGCGCTGATCATGTGACTGCTCATGTGCTGATCAGGTAGCTCTCCTGCACGGATCATGTGCTTCAGCAGGCAAGAATCAAGCAGCTGAGCAGGCATGAATGCTGCAGCCCAGCTGGCGAATATCAGGCAGCTGAGCAGGCATGAATCCTGCGGCCCAGCTGGCGATTATCAGGCAGCTGAGCAGGCATGAATCCTGCGGCCCAGCTGGCGGTTATCAGGCAGCTGAGCAGGCATGAATCCTGCGGCCCAGCTGGCGGTTATCAGGCAGCTGAGCAGGCATGAATCCTGCGGCCCAGCTGGCGGTTATCAGGCAGCTGAGCAGGCATGAATCCTGCGGCCCAGCTGGCGATTATCAGGCAGCTGAGCAGGCATGAATCCTGCGGCCCAGCTGGCGATTATCAGGCAGCTGAGCAGGCGCTGATCCCGCACCTCAGCAGGCACTGATCACGTGCCTGTCATGCAGTGATCAGGTGACTGAGAGGCGCTGATCATGTGACTGCTCATGTGCTGATCAGGTAGCTCTCCTGCACGGATCATGTGCCTCAGCAGGCAAGAATCAAGCAGCTGAGCAGGCATGAATCCTGCGGCCCAGCTGGCGATTATCAGGCAGCTGAGCAGGCATGAATCCTGCGGCCCAGCTGGCGATTATCAGGCAGCTGAGCAGGCATGAATCCTGCGGCCCAGCTGGCGATTATCAGGCAGCTGAGCAGGCATGAATCCTGCGGCCCAGCTGGCGGTTATCAGGCAGCTGAGCAGGCATGAATCCTGCGGCCCAGCTGGCGGTTATCAGGCAGCTGAGCAGGCATGAATCCTGCGGCCCAGCTGGCGGTTATCAGGCAGCTGAGCAGGCATGAATCCTGCGGCCCAGCTGGCGGTTATCAGGCAGCTGAGCAGGCATGAATCCTGCGGCCCAGCTGGCGATTATCAGGCAGCTGAGCAGGCATGAATCCTGCGGCCCAGCTGGCGATTATCAGGCAGCTGAGCAGGCGCTGATCCCGCACCTCAGCAGGCACTGATCACGTGCCTGTCATGCAGTGATCAGGTGACTGAGAGGCGCTGATCATGTGACTGCTCATGTGCTGATCAGGTAGCTCTCCTGCACGGATCATGTGCCTCAGCAGGCAAGAATCAAGCAGCTGAGCAGGCATGAATCCTGCGGCCCAGCTGGCGATTATCAGGCAGCTGAGCAGGCATGAATCCTGCGGCCCAGCTGGCGATTATCAGGCAGCTGAGCAGGCATGAATCCTGCGGCCCAGCTGGCGATTATCAGGCAGCTGAGCAGGCATGAATCCTGCGGCCCAGCTGGCGATTATCAGGCAGCTGAGCAGGCATGAATCCTGCGGCCCAGCTGGCGATTATCAGGCAGCTGAGCAGGCATGAATCCTGCGGCCCAGCTGGCGATTATCAGGCAGCTGAGCAGGCATGAATCCTGCGGCCCAGCTGGCGATTATCAGGCAGCTGAGCAGGCATGAATCCTGCGGCCCAGCTGGCGGTTATCAGGCAGCTGAGCAGGCATGAATCCTGCGGCCCAGCTGGCGGTTATCAGGCAGCTGAGCAGGCATGAATCCTGCGGCCCAGCTGGCGATTATCAGGCAGCTGAGCAGGCATGAATCCTGCGGCCCAGCTGGCGATTATCAGGCAGCTGAGCAGGCATGAATCCTGCGGCCCAGCTGGCGGTTATCAGGCAGCTGAGCAGGCATGAATCCTGCGGCCCAGCTGGCGATTATCAGGCAGCTGAGCAGGCATGAATCCTGCGGCCCAGCTGGCGGTTATCAGGCAGCTGAGCAGGCATGAATCCTGCGGCCCAGCTGGCGGTTATCAGGCAGCTGAGCAGGCATGAATCCTGCGGCCCAGCTGGCGATTATCAGGCAGCTGAGCAGGCATGAATCCTGCGGCCCAGCTGGCGATTATCAGGCAGCTGAGCAGGCGCTGATCCCGCACCTCAGCAGGCACTGATCACGTGCCTGTCATGCAGTGATCAGGTGACTGAGAGGCGCTGATCATGTGACTGCTCATGTGCTGATCAGGCAGCTCTCCTGCACGGATCATGTGCCTCAGCAGGCAAGAATCAGGCAGCTGAGCAGGCATGAATCCTGCGGCCCAGCTGGCGATTATCAGGCAGCTGAGCAGGCATGAATCCTGCGGCCCAGCTGGCGGTTATCAGGCAGCTGAGCAGGCATGAATCCTGCGGCCCAGCTGGCGATTATCAGGCAGCTGAGCAGGCATGAATCCTGCGGCCCAGCTGGCGATTATCAGGCAGCTGAGCAGGCGCTGATCCCGCACCTCAGCAGGCACTGATCACGTGCCTGTCATGCAGTGATCAGGTGACTGAGAGGCGCTGATCATGTGACTGCTCATGTGCTGATCAGGTAGCTCTCCTGCACGGATCATGTGCCTCAGCAGGCAAGAATCAAGCAGCTGAGCAGGCATGAATCCTGCGGCCCAGCTGGCGATTATCAGGCAGCTGAGCAGGCATGAATCCTGCGGCCCAGCTGGCGATTATCAGGCAGCTGAGCAGGCATGAATCCTGCGGCCCAGCTGGCGGTTATCAGGCAGCTGAGCAGGCATGAATCCTGCGGCCCAGCTGGCGGTTATCAGGCAGCTGAGCAGGCATGAATCCTGCGGCCCAGCTGGCGGTTATCAGGCAGCTGAGCAGGCATGAATCCTGCGGCCCAGCTGGCGGTTATCAGGCAGCTGAGCAGGCATGAATCCTGCGGCCCAGCTGGCGGTTATCAGGCAGCTGAGCAGGCATGAATCCTGCGGCCCAGCTGGCGATTATCAGGCAGCTGAGCAGGCATGAATCCTGCGGCCCAGCTGGCGATTATCAGGCAGCTGAGCAGGCGCTGATCCCGCACCTCAGCAGGCACTGATCACGTGCCTGTCATGCAGTGATCAGGTGACTGAGAGCGCTGATCATGTGACTGCTCATGTGCTGATCAGGAGCTCTCCTGCACGGATCATGTGCCTCAGCAGGCAAGAATCAAGCAGCTGAGCAGGCATGAATCCTGCGGCCCAGCTGGCGATTATCAGGCAGCTGAGCAGGCATGAATCCTGCGGCCCAGCTGGCGATTATCAGGCAGCTGAGCAGGCATGAATCCTGCGGCCCAGCTGGCGATTATCAGGCAGCTGAGCAGGCATGAATCCTGCGGCCCAGCTGGCGGTTATCAGGCAGCTGAGCAGGCATGAATCCTGCGGCCCAGCTGGCGATTATCAGGCAGCTGAGCAGGCATGAATCCTGCGGCCCAGCTGGCGATTATCAGGCAGCTGAGCAGGCATGAATCCTGCGGCCCAGCTGGCGATTATCAGGCAGCTGAGCAGGCATGAATCCTGCGGCCCAGCTGGCGATTATCAGGCAGCTGAGCAGGCGCTGATCCCGCACCTCAGCAGGCACTGATCACGTGCCTGTCATGCAGTGATCAGGTGACTGAGAGGCGCTGATCATGTGACTGCTCATGTGCTGATCAGGTAGCTCTCCTGCACGGATCATGTGCCTCAGCAGGCAAGAATCAAGCAGCTGAGCAGGCATGAATCCTGCGGCCCAGCTGGCGATTATCAGGCAGCTGAGCAGGCATGAATCCTGCGGCCCAGCTGGCGATTATCAGGCAGCTGAGCAGGCATGAATCCTGCGGCCCAGCTGGCGATTATCAGGCAGCTGAGCAGGCATGAATCCTGCGGCCCAGCTGGCGATTATCAGGCAGCTGAGCAGGCATGAATCCTGCGGCCCAGCTGGCGATTATCAGGCAGCTGAGCAGGCATGAATCCTGCGGCCCAGCTGGCGATTATCAGGCAGCTGAGCAGGCATGAATCCTGCGGCCCAGCTGGCGATTATCAGGCAGCTGAGCAGGCATGAATCCTGCGGCCCAGCTGGCGTTATCAGGCAGCTGAGCAGGCATGAATCCTGCGGCCCAGCTGGCGGTTATCAGGCAGCTGAGCAGGCATGAATCCTGCGGCCCAGCTGGCGATTATCAGGCAGCTGAGCAGGCATGAATCCTGCGGCCCAGCTGGCGATTATCAGGCAGCTGAGCAGGCATGAATCCTGCGGCCCAGCTGGCGGTTATCAGGCAGCTGAGCAGGCATGAATCCTGCGGCCCAGCTGGCGATTATCAGGCAGCTGAGCAGGCATGAATCCTGCGGCCCAGCTGGCGGTTATCAGGCAGCTGAGCAGGCATGAATCCTGCGGCCCAGCTGGCGGTTATCAGGCAGCTGAGCAGGCATGAATCCTGCGGCCCAGCTGGCGATTATCAGGCAGCTGAGCAGGCATGAATCCTGCGGCCCAGCTGGCGATTATCAGGCAGCTGAGCAGGCGCTGATCCCGCACCTCAGCAGGCACTGATCACGTGCCTGTCATGCAGTGATCAGGTGACTGAGAGGCGCTGATCATGTGACTGCTCATGTGCTGATCAGGTAGCTCTCCTGCACGGATCATGTGCCTCAGCAGGCAAGAATCAAGCAGCTGAGCAGGCATGAATCCTGCGGCCCAGCTGGCGATTATCAGGCAGCTGAGCAGGCATGAATCCTGCGGCCCAGCTGGCGATTATCAGGCAGCTGAGCAGGCATGAATCCTGCGGCCCAGCTGGCGATTATCAGGCAGCTGAGCAGGCATGAATCCTGCGGCCCAGCTGGCGATTATCAGGCAGCTGAGCAGGCATGAATCCCGCACCTCAGCAGGCACTGATCACGTGCCTGTCATGCAGTGATCAGGTGACTGAGAGGCGCTGATCATGTGACTGCTCATGTGCTGATCAGGTAGCTCTCCTGCACGGATCATGTGCCTCAGCTGGCAAGAATCAGGCAGCTGAGCAGGCATGAATCCTGCGGCCCAGCTGGCGATTATCAGGCAGCTGAGCAGGCATGAATCCTGCGGCCCAGCTGGCGATTATCAGGCAGCTGAGCAGGCATGAATCCTGCGGCCCAGCTGGCGGTTATCAGGCAGCTGAGCAGGCATGAATCCTGCGGCCCAGCTGGCGGTTATCAGGCAGCTGAGCAGGCATGAATCCTGCGGCCCAGCTGGCGGTTATCAGGCAGCTGAGCAGGCATGAATCCTGCGGCCCAGCTGGCGGTTATCAGGCAGCTGAGCAGGCATGAATCCTGCGGCCCAGCTGGCGGTTATCAGGCAGCTGAGCAGGCATGAATCCTGCGGCCCAGCTGGCGATTATCAGGCAGCTGAGCAGGCATGAATCCTGCGGCCCAGCTGGCGATTATCAGGCAGCTGAGCAGGCGCTGATCCCGCACCTCAGCAGGCACTGATCACGTGCCTGTCATGCAGTGATCAGGTGACTGAGAGGCGCTGATCATGTGACTGCTCATGTGCTGATCAGGTAGCTCTCCTGCACGGATCATGTGCCTCAGCAGGCAAGAATCAGGCAGCTGAGCAGGCATGAATCCTGCGGCCCAGCTGGCGATTATCAGGCAGCTGAGCAGGCATGAATCCTGCGGCCCAGCTGGCGATTATCAGGCAGCTGAGCAGGCATGAATCCTGCGGCCCAGCTGGCGATTATCAGGCAGCTGAGCAGGCATGAATCCTGCGGCCCAGCTGGCGATTATCAGGCAGCTGAGCAGGCATGAATCCTGCGGCCCAGCTGGCGATTATCAGGCAGCTGAGCAGGCATGAATCCTGCGGCCCAGCTGGCGATTATCAGGCAGCTGAGCAGGCATGAATCCTGCGGCCCAGCTGGCGATTATCAGGCAGCTGAGCAGGCATGAATCCTGCGGCCCAGCTGGCGGTTATCAGGCAGCTGAGCAGGCATGAATCCTGCGGCCCAGCTGGCGGTTATCAGGCAGCTGAGCAGGCATGAATCCTGCGGCCCAGCTGGCGATTATCAGGCAGCTGAGCAGGCATGAATCCTGCGGCCCAGCTGGCGGTTATCAGGCAGCTGAGCAGGCATGAATCCTGCGGCCCAGCTGGCGATTATCAGGCAGCTGAGCAGGCATGAATCCTGCGGCCCAGCTGGCGATTATCAGGCAGCTGAGCAGGCATGAATCCTGCGGCCCAGCTGGCGATTATCAGGCAGCTGAGCAGGCGCTGATCCCGCACCTCAGCAGGCACTGATCACGTGCCTGTCATGCAGTGATCAGGTGACTGAGAGGCGCTGATCATGTGACTGCTCATGTGCTGATCAGGTAGCTCTCCTGCACGGATCATGTGCCTCAGCAGGCAAGAATCAGGCAGCTGAGCAGGCATGAATCCTGCGGCCCAGCTGGCGATTATCAGGCAGCTGAGCAGGCATGAATCCTGCGGCCCAGCTGGCGATTATCAGGCAGCTGAGCAGGCATGAATCCTGCGGCCCAGCTGGCGATTATCAGGCAGCTGAGCAGGCATGAATCCTGCGGCCCAGCTGGCGATTATCAGGCAGCTGAGCAGGCTGATCCCACCTCAGCAGGCACTGATCACGTGCCTGTCATGCAGTGATCAGGTGACTGAGAGGCGCTGATCATGTGACTGCTCATGTGCTGATCAGGCAGCTCTCCTGCACGGATCATGTGCCTCAGCAGGCAAGAATCAGGCAGCTGAGCAGGCATGAATCCTGCGGCCCAGCTGGCGATTATCAGGCAGCTGAGCAGGCATGAATCCTGCGGCCCAGCTGGCGATTATCAGGCAGCTGAGCAGGCATGAATCCTGCGGCCCAGCTGGCGATTATCAGGCAGCTGAGCAGGCATGAATCCTGCGGCCCAGCTGGCGTTATCAGGCAGCTGAGCAGGCATGAATCCTGCGGCCCAGCTGGCGGTTATCAGGCAGCTGAGCAGGCATGAATCCTGCGGCCCAGCTGGCGGTTATCAGGCAGCTGAGCAGGCATGAATCCTGCGGCCCAGCTGGCGGTTATCAGGCAGCTGAGCAGGCATGAATCCTGCGGCCCAGCTGGCGATTATCAGGCAGCTGAGCAGGCATGAATCCTGCGGCCCAGCTGGCGATTATCAGGCAGCTGAGCAGGCGCTGATCCCGCACCTCAGCAGGCACTGATCACGTGCCTGTCATGCAGTGATCAGGTGACTGAGAGGCGCTGATCATGTGACTGCTCATGTGCTGATCAGGTAGCTCTCCTGCACGGATCATGTGCCTCAGCAGGCAAGAATCAAGCAGCTGAGCAGGCATGAATCCTGCGGCCCAGCTGGCGATTATCAGGCAGCTGAGCAGGCATGAATCCTGCGGCCCAGCTGGCGATTATCAGGCAGCTGAGCAGGCATGAATCCTGCGGCCCAGCTGGCGATTATCAGGCAGCTGAGCAGGCATGAATCCTGCGGCCCAGCTGGCGATTATCAGGCAGCTGAGCAGGCATGAATCCTGCGGCCCAGCTGGCGATTATCAGGCAGCTGAGCAGGCATGAATCCTGCGGCCCAGCTGGCGATTATCAGGCAGCTGAGCAGGCATGAATCCTGCGGCCCAGCTGGCGATTATCAGGCAGCTGAGCAGGCATGAATCCTGCGGCCCAGCTGGCGGTTATCAGGCAGCTGAGCAGGCATGAATCCTGCGGCCCAGCTGGCGATTATCAGGCAGCTGAGCAGGCATGAATCCTGCGGCCCAGCTGGCGATTATCAGGCAGCTGAGCAGGCATGAATCCTGCGGCCCAGCTGGCGATTATCAGGCAGCTGAGCAGGCATGAATCCTGCGGCCCAGCTGGCGGTTATCAGGCAGCTGAGCAGGCATGAATCCTGCGGCCCAGCTGGCGATTATCAGGCAGCTGAGCAGGCATGAATCCTGCGGCCCAGCTGGCGGTTATCAGGCAGCTGAGCAGGCATGAATCCTGCGGCCCAGCTGGCGATTATCAGGCAGCTGAGCAGGCATGAATCCTGCGGCCCAGCTGGCGATTATCAGGCAGCTGAGCAGGCATGAATCCTGCGGCCCAGCTGGCGATTATCAGGCAGCTGAGCAGGCGCTGATCCCGCACCTCAGCAGGCACTGATCACGTGCCTGTCATGCAGTGATCAGGTGACTGAGAGGCGCTGATCATGTGACTGCTCATGTGCTGATCAGGTAGCTCTCCTGCACGGATCATGTGCCTCAGCAGGCAAGAATCAAGCAGCTGAGCAGGCATGAATCCTGCGGCCCAGCTGGCGATTATCAGGCAGCTGAGCAGGCATGAATCCTGCGGCCCAGCTGGCGATTATCAGGCAGCTGAGCAGGCATGAATCCTGCGGCCCAGCTGGCGATTATCAGGCAGCTGAGCAGGCATGAATCCTGCGGCCCAGCTGGCGGTTATCAGGCAGCTGAGCAGGCATGAATCCTGCGGCCCAGCTGGCGGTTATCAGGCAGCTGAGCAGGCATGAATCCTGCGGCCCAGCTGGCGATTATCAGGCAGCTGAGCAGGCATGAATCCTGCGGCCCAGCTGGCGATTATCAGGCAGCTGAGCAGGCATGATCCCGCACCTCAGCAGGCACTGATCACGTGCCTGTCATGCAGTGATCAGGTGACTGAGAGGCGCTGATCATGTGACTGCTCATGTGCTGATCAGGTAGCTCTCCTGCACGGATCATGTGCCTCAGCAGGCAAGAATCAGGCAGCTGAGCAGGCATGAATCCTGCGGCCCAGCTGGCGATTATCAGGCAGCTGAGCAGGCATGAATCCTGCGGCCCAGCTGGCGATTATCAGGCAGCTGAGCAGGCATGAATCCTGCGGCCCAGCTGGCGATTATCAGGCAGCTGAGCAGGCATGAATCCTGCGGCCCAGCTGGCGGTTATCAGGCAGCTGAGCAGGCATGAATCCTGCGGCCCAGCTGGCGGTTATCAGGCAGCTGAGCAGGCATGAATCCTGCGGCCCAGCTGGCGATTATCAGGCAGCTGAGCAGGCATGAATCCTGCGGCCCAGCTGGCGGTTATCAGGCAGCTGAGCAGGCATGAATCCTGCGGCCCAGCTGGCGATTATCAGGCAGCTGAGCAGGCATGAATCCTGCGGCCCAGCTGGCGATTATCAGGCAGCTGAGCAGGCGCTGATCCCGCACCTCAGCAGGCACTGATCACGTGCCTGTCATGCAGTGATCAGGTGACTGAGAGGCGCTGATCATGTGACTGCTCATGTGCTGATCAGGTAGCTCTCCTGCACGGATCATGTGCCTCAGCAGGCAAGAATCAAGCAGCTGAGCAGGCATGAATCCTGCGGCCCAGCTGGCGATTATCAGGCAGCTGAGCAGGCATGAATCCTGCGGCCCAGCTGGCGATTATCAGGCAGCTGAGCAGGCATGAATCCTGCGGCCCAGCTGGCGATTATCAGGCAGCTGAGCAGGCATGAATCCTGCGGCCCAGCTGGCGATTATCAGGCAGCTGAGCAGGCATGAATCCTGCGGCCCAGCTGGCGATTATCAGGCAGCTGAGCAGGCATGAATCCTGCGGCCCAGCTGGCGATTATCAGGCAGCTGAGCAGGCATGAATCCTGCGGCCCAGCTGGCGATTATCAGGCAGCTGAGCAGGCATGAATCCTGCGGCCCAGCTGGCGGTTATCAGGCAGCTGAGCAGGCATGAATCCTGCGGCCCAGCTGGCGATTATCAGGCAGCTGAGCAGGCATGAATCCTGCGGCCCAGCTGGCGATTATCAGGCAGCTGAGCAGGCATGAATCCTGCGGCCCAGCTGGCGATTATCAGGCAGCTGAGCAGGCATGAATCCTGCGGCCCAGCTGGCGATTATCAGGCAGCTGAGCAGGCATGAATCCTGCGGCCCAGCTGGCGATTATCAGGCAGCTGAGCAGGCATGAATCCTGCGGCCCAGCTGGCGATTATCAGGCAGCTGAGCAGGCATGAATCCTGCGGCCCAGCTGGCGATTATCAGGCAGCTGAGCAGGCATGAATCCTGCGGCCCAGCTGGCGATTATCAGGCAGCTGAGCAGGCATGAATCCTGCGGCCCAGCTGGCGATTATCAGGCAGCTGAGCAGGCGCTGATCCCGCACCCAGCAGGCACTGATCACGTGCCTGTCATGCAGTGATCAGGTGACTGAGAGGCGCTGATCATGTGACTGCTCATGTGCTGATCAGGTAGCTCCTGCACGGATCATGTGCCTCAGCAGGCAAGAATCAGGCAGCTGAGCAGGCATGAATCCTGCGGCCCAGCTGGCGATTATCAGGCAGCTGAGCAGGCATGAATCCTGCGGCCCAGCTGGCGATTATCAGGCAGCTGAGCAGGCATGAATCCTGCGGCCCAGCTGGCGGTTATCAGGCAGCTGAGCAGGCATGAATCCTGCGGCCCAGCTGGCGATTATCAGGCAGCTGAGCAGGCATGAATCCTGCGGCCCAGCTGGCGATTATCAGGCAGCTGAGCAGGCATGAATCCTGCGGCCCAGCTGGCGATTATCAGGCAGCTGAGCAGGCATGAATCCTGCGGCCCAGCTGGCGATTATCAGGCAGCTGAGCAGGCATGAATCCTGCGGCCCAGCTGGCGGTTATCAGGCAGCTGAGCAGGCATGAATCCTGCGGCCCAGCTGGCGGTTATCAGGCAGCTGAGCAGGCATGAATCCTGCGGCCCAGCTGGCGGTTATCAGGCAGCTGAGCAGGCATGAATCCTGCGGCCCAGCTGGCGATTATCAGGCAGCTGAGCAGGCATGAATCCTGCGGCCCAGCTGGCGATTATCAGGCAGCTGAGCAGGCGCTGATCCCGCACCTCAGCAGGCACTGATCACGTGCCTGTCATGCAGTGATCAGGTGACTGAGAGGCGCTGATCATGTGACTGCTCATGTGCTGATCAGGAGCTCTCCTGCACGGATCATGTGCCTCAGCAGGCAAGAATCAAGCAGCTGAGCAGGCATGAATCCTGCGGCCCAGCTGGCGATTATCAGGCAGCTGAGCAGGCATGAATCCTGCGGCCCAGCTGGCGATTATCAGGCAGCTGAGCAGGCATGAATCCTGCGGCCCAGCTGGCGATTATCAGGCAGCTGAGCAGGCATGAATCCTGCGGCCCAGCTGGCGATTATCAGGCAGCTGAGCAGGCATGAATCCTGCGGCCCAGCTGGCGATTATCAGGCAGCTGAGCAGGCATGAATCCTGCGGCCCAGCTGGCGATTATCAGGCAGCTGAGCAGGCATGAATCCTGCGGCCCAGCTGGCGATTATCAGGCAGCTGAGCAGGCATGAATCCTGCGGCCCAGCTGGCGGTTATCAGGCAGCTGAGCAGGCATGAATCCTGCGGCCCAGCTGGCGGTTATCAGGCAGCTGAGCAGGCATGAATCCTGCGGCCCAGCTGGCGATTATCAGGCAGCTGAGCAGGCATGAATCCTGCGGCCCAGCTGGCGATTATCAGGCAGCTGAGCAGGCATGAATCCTGCGGCCCAGCTGGCGATTATCAGGCAGCTGAGCAGGCATGAATCCTGCGGCCCAGCTGGCGATTATCAGGCAGCTGAGCAGGCATGAATCCTGCGGCCCAGCTGGCGATTATCAGGCAGCTGAGCAGGCATGAATCCTGCGGCCCAGCTGGCGATTATCAGGCAGCTGAGCAGGCATGAATCCTGCGGCCCAGCTGGCGTTTATCAGGCAGCTGAGCAGGCATGAATCCTGCGGCCCAGCTGGCGATTATCAGGCAGCTGAGCAGGCGCTGATCCCGCACCTCAGCAGGCACTGATCACGTGCCTGTCATGCAGTGATCAGGTGACTGAGAGGCGCTGATCATGTGACTGCTCATGTGCTGATCAGGTAGCTCTCCTGCACGGATCATGTGCCTCAGCAGGCAAGAATCAAGCAGCTGAGAAGGCATGAATCCTGTGGCCCAGCTGGCTATTATCAGGCAGCTGAGCAGGCATGAATCCTGCGGCCCATCTGGCGATTATCAGGCAGCTGAGCAGGCATGAATCCTGCGGCCCAGCTGGCGATTATCAGGCAGCTGAGCAGGCATGAATCCTGCGGCCCAGCTGGCGATTATCAGGCAGCTGAGCAGGCATGAATCCTGCGGCCCAGCTGGCGATTATCAGGCAGCTGAGCAGGCATGAATCCTGCGGCCCAGCTGGCGATTATCAGGCAGCTGAGCAGGCATGAATCCTGCGGCCCAGCTGGCGATTATCAGGCAGCTGAGCAGACATGAATCCTGCGGCCCAGCTGGCGATTATCAGGCAGCTGAGCAGGCATGAATCCTGCGGCCCAGCTGGCGGTTATCAGGCAGCTGAGCAGGCATGAATCCTGCGGCCCAGCTGGCGATTATCAGGCAGCTGAGCAGACATGAATCCTGCGGCCCAGCTGGCGATTATCAGGCAGCTGAGCAGGCATGAATCCTGCGGCCCAGCTGGCGATTATCAGGCAGCTGAGCTGGCGCTGATCCCGCACCTCAGCAGGCACTGATCACGTGCCTGTCATGCAGTGATCAGGTGACTGAGAGGCGCTGATCATGTGTCTGCTCATGTGCTGATCAGGAGCTCTCCTGCACGGATCATGTGCCTCAGCAGGAAAGAATCAAGCAGCTGAGCAGGCATGAATCCTGCGGCCCAGCTGGCGATTATCAGGCAGCTGAGCAGGCATGAATCCTGCGGCCCAGCTGGCGATTATCAGGCAGCTGAGCAGGCATGAATCCTGCGGCCCAGCTGGCGATTATCAGGCAGCTGAGCAGGCATGAATCCTGCGGCCCAGCTGGCGATTATCAGGCAGCTGAGCAGGCATGAATCCTGCGGCCCAGCTGGCGATTATCAGGCAGCTGAGCAGGCATGAATCCTGCGGCCCAGCTGGCGATTATCAGGCAGCTGAGCAGGCATGAATCCTGCGGCCCAGCTGGCGATTATCAGGCAGCTGAGCAGGCATGAATCCTGCGGCCCAGCTGGCGATTATCAGGCAGCTGAGCAGGCATGAATCCTGCGGCCCAGCTGGCGATTATCAGGCAGCTGAGCAGGCATGAATCCTGCGGCCCAGCTGGCGATTATCAGGCAGCTGAGCAGGCATGAATCCTGCGGCCCAGCTGGCGAGTATCAGGCAGCTGAGCAGGCATGAATCCTGCGGCCCAGCTGGCGATTATCAGGCAGCTGAGCAGGCATGAATCCTGCGGCCCAGCTGGCGATTATCAGGCAGCTGAGCAGGCATGAATCCTGCGGCCCAGCTGGCGATTATCAGGCAGCTGAGCAGGCATGAATCCTGCGGCCCAGCTGGCGATTATCAGGCAGCTGAGCAGGCATGAATCCTGCGGCCCAGCTGGCGTTATCAGGCAGCTGAGCAGGCATGAATCCTGCGGCCCAGCTGGCGATTATCAGGCAGCTGAGCAGGCATGAATCCTGCGGCCCCGCTGGCGGTTATCAGGCAGCTGAGCAGGCATGAATCCTGCGGCCCAGCTGGCGATTATCAGGCAGCTGAGCAGGCATGAATCCTGCGGCCCAGCTGGCGATTATCAGGCAGCTGAGCAGGCGCTGATCCCGCACCTCAGCAGGCACTGATCACGTGCCTGTCATGCAGTGATCAGGTGACTGAGAGGCGCTGATCATGTGACTGCTCATGTGCTGATCAGGTAGCTCTCCTGCACGGCTCATGTGCCTCAGCAGGCAAGAATCAAGCAGCTGAGCAGGCATGAATCCTGCGGCCCAGCTGGCGATTATCAGGCAGCTGAGCAGGCATGAATCCTGCGGCCCAGCTGGCGATTATCAGGCAGCTGAGCAGGCATGAATCCTGCGGCCCAGCTGGCGATTATCAGGCAGCTGAGCAGGCATGAATCCTGCGGCCCAGCTGGCGATTATCAGGCAGCTGAGCAGGCATGAATCCTGCGGCCCAGCTGGCGATTATCAGGCAGCTGAGCAGGCATGAATCCTGCGGCCCAGCTGGCGATTATCAGGCAGCTGAGCAGGCATGAATCCTGCGGCCCAGCTGGCGATTATCAGGCAGCTGAGCAGGCATGAATCCTGCGGCCCAGCTGGCGATTATCAGGCAGCTGAGCAGGCATGAATCCTGCGGCCCAGCTGGCGATTATCAGGCAGCTGAGCAGGCATGAATCCTGCGGCCCAGCTGGCGATTATCAGGCAGCTGAGCAGGCATGAATCCTGCGGCCCAGCTGGCGATTATCAGGCAGCTGAGCAGGCATGAATCCTGCGGCCCAGCTGGCGATTATCAGGCAGCTGAGCAGGCATGAATCCTGCGGCCCAGCTGGCGATTATCAGGCAGCTGAGCAGGCATGAATCCTGCGGCCCAGCTGGCGTTTATCAGGCAGCTGAGCAGGTGTGAATCCTGCGGCCCAGCTGGCGATTATCAGGCAGCTGAGCAGGCATGAATCCCGCACCTCAGCAGGCACTGATCACGTGCCTGTCATGCAGTGATCAGGTGACTGAGAGGCGCTGATCATGTGACTGCTCATGTGCTGATCAGGCAGCTCTCCTGCACGGATCATGTGCCCAGCAGGCAAGAATCAAGCAGCTGAGCAGGCATGAATCCTGCGGCCCAGCTGGCTATTATCAGGCAGCTGAGCAGGCATGAATCCTGCGGCCCAGCTGGCGATTATCAGGCAGCTGAGCAGGCATGAATCCTGCGGCCCAGCTGGCGATTATCAGGCAGCTGAGCAGGCATGAATCCTGCGGCCCAGCTGGCGATTATCAGGCAGCTGAGCAGGCATGAATCCTGCGGCCCAGCTGGCGATTATCAGGCAGCTGAGCAGGCATGAATCCTGCGGCCCAGCTGGCGATTATCAGGCAGCTGAGCAGGCATGAATCCTGCGGCCCAGCTGGCGATTATCAGGCAGCTGAGCAGGCATGAATCCTGCGGCCCAGCTGGCGATTATCAGGCAGCTGAGCAGGCATGAATCCTGCGGCCCAGCTGGCGTTATCAGGCAGCTGAGCAGGCATGAATCCTGCGGCCCAGCTGGCGATTATCAGGCAGCTGAGCAGGCATGAATCCTGCGGCCCAGCTGGCGATTATCAGGCAGCTGAGCAGGCATGAATCCTGCGGCCCAGCTGGCGATTATCAGGCAGCTGAGCAGGCGCTGATCCCGCACCACAGCAGGCACTGATCACGTGCCTGTCATGCAGTGATCAGGTGACTGAGAGGCGCTGATCATGTGACTGCTCATGTGCTGATCAGGTAGCTCTCCTGCACGGATCATGTGCCTCAGCAGGCAAGAATCAGGCAGCTGAGCAGGCATGAATCCTGCGGCCCAGCTGGCGATTATCAGGCAGCTGAGCAGGCATGAATCCTGCGGCCCAGCTGGCGATTATCAGGCAGCTGAGTAGGCATGAATCCTGCGGCCCAGCTGGCGGTTATCAGGCAGCTGAGCAGGCATGAATCCTGCGGCCCCGCTGGCGGTTATCAGGCAGCTGAGCAGGCATGAATCCTGCGGCCCAGCTGGCGATTATCAGGCAGCTGAGCAGGCATGAATCCTGCGGCCCAGCTGGCGATTATCAGGCAGCTGAGCAGGCGCTGATCCCGCACCTCAGCAGGCACTGATCACGTGCCTGTCATGCAGTGATCAGGTGACTGAGAGGCGCTGATCATGTGACTGCTCATGTGCTGATCAGGTAGCTCTCCTGCACGGATCATGTGCCTCAGCAGGCAAGAATCAAGCAGCTGAGCAGGCATGAATCCTGCGGCCCAGCTGGCGTTTATCAGGCAGCTGAGCAGGCATGAATCCTGCGGCCCAGCTGGCGATTATCAGGCAGCTGAGCAGGCATGAATCCTGCGGCCCAGCTGGCGATTATCAGGCAGCTGAGCAGGCATGAATCCTGCGGCCCAGCTGGCGATTATCAGGCAGCTGAGCAGGCATGAATCCTGCGGCCCAGCTGGCGATTATCAGGCAGCTGAGCAGGCATGAATCCTGCGGCCCAGCTGGCGATTATCAGGCAGCTGAGCAGGCATGAATCCTGCGGCCCAGCTGGCGATTATCAGGCAGCTGAGCAGGCATGAATCCTGCGGCCCAGCTGGCGATTATCAGGCAGCTGAGCAGGCATGAATCCTGCGGCCCAGCTGGCGATTATCAGGCAGCTGAGCAGGCATGAATCCTGCGGCCCAGCTGGCGATTATCAGGCAGCTGAGCAGGCATGAATCCTGCGGCCCAGCTGGCGATTATCAGGCAGCTGAGCAGGCATGAATCCTGCGGCCCAGCTGGCGATTATCAGGCAGCTGAGCAGGCATGAATCCTGCGGCCCAGCTGGCGGTTATCAGGCAGCTGAGCAGGCATGAATCCTGCGGCCCAGCTGGCGTTATCAGGCAGCTGAGCAGGCATGAATCCTGCGGCCCAGCTGGCGATTATCAGGCAGCTGAGCAGGCATGAATCCTGCGGCCCAGCTGGCGATTATCAGGCAGCTGAGCAGGCATGAATCCTGCGGCCCAGCTGGCGATTATCAGGCAGCTGAGCAGGCATGAATCCTGCGGCCCAGCTGGCGATTATCAGGCAGCTGAGCAGGCATGAATCCTGCGGCCCAGCTGGCGATTATCAGGCAGCTGAGCAGGCATGAATCCTGCGGCCCAGCTGGCGATTATCAGGCAGCTGAGCAGGCATGAATCCTGCGGCCCAGCTGGCGATTATCAGGCAGCTGAGCAGGCGCTGATCCCGCACCTCAGCAGGCACTGATCACGTGCCTGTCATGCAGTGATCAGGTGACTGAGAGGCGCTGATCATGTGACTGCTCATGTGCTGATCAGGTAGCTCTCCTGCACGGATCATGTGCCTCAGCAGGCAAGAATCAAGCAGCTGAGCAGGCATGAATCCTGCGGCCCAGCTGGCGATTATCAGGCAGCTGAGCACGCATGAATCCTGCGGCCCAGCTGGCGATTATCAGGCAGCTGAGCAGGCATGAATCCTGCGGCCCAGCTGGCGATTATCAGGCAGCTGAGCAGGCATGAATCCTGCGGCCCAGCTGGCGATTATCAGGCAGCTGAGCAGGCATGAATCCTGCGGCCCAGCTGGCGATTATCAGGCAGCTGAGCAGGCATGAATCCTGCGGCCCAGCTGGCGATTATCAGGCAGCTGAGCAGGCATGAATCCTGCGGCCCAGCTGGCGATTATCAGGCAGCTGAGCAGGCATGAATCCTGCGGCCCAGCTGGCGATTATCAGGCAGCTGAGCAGGCATGAATCCTGCGGCCCAGCTGGCGATTATCAGGCAGCTGAGCAGGCATGAATCCTGCGGCCCAGCTGGCGATTATCAGGCAGCTGAGCAGGCATGAATCCTGCGGCCCAGCTGGCGGTTATCAGGCAGCTGAGCAGGCATGAATCCAGCGGCCCAGCTGGCGGTTATCAGGCAGCTGAGCAGGCATGAATCCTGCGGCCCAGCTGGCGATTATCAGGCAGCTGAGCAGGCATGAATCCTGCGGCCCAGCTGGCGTTTATCAGGCAGCTGAGCAGGCATGAATCCTGCGGCCCAGCTGGCGATTATCAGGCAGCTGAGCAGGCATGATCCCGCACCTCAGCAGGCACTGATCACGTGCCTGTCATGCAGTGATCAGGTGACTGAGAGGCGCTGATCATGTGACTGCTCATGTGCTGATCAGGAGCTCTCCTGCACGGATCATGTGCCTCAGCAGGCAAGAATCAAGCAGCTGATCAGGCATGAATCCTGCGGCCCAGCTGGGTATTATCAGGCAGCTGAGCAGGCATGAATCCTACGGCCCACATGGCGATTATCAGGCAGCTGAGCAGGCATGAATCCTGCGGCCCAGCTGGCGATTATCAGGCAGCTGAGCAGGCATGAATTCTGCGGCCCAGCTGGCGATTATCAGGCAGCTGAGCAGGCATGAATCCTGCGGCCCAGCTGGCGATTATCAGGCAGCTGAGCAGGCATGAATCCTGCGGCCCAGCTGGCGATTATCAGGCAGCTGAGCAGGCATGAATCCTGCGGCCCAGCTGGCGATTATCAGGCAGCTGAGCAGGCATGAATCCTGCGGCCCAGCTGGCGATTATCAGGCAGCTGAGCAGGCATGAATCCTGCGGCCCAGCTGGCGATTATCAGGCAGCTGAGCAGGCATGAATCCTGCGGCCCAGCTGGCGATTATCAGGCAGCTGAGCAGGCATGAATCCTGCGGCCCAGCTGGCGATTATCAGGCAGCTGAGCAGGCATGAATCCTGCGGCCCAGCTGGCGATTATCAGGCAGCTGAGCAGGCTGATCCCGCACCTCAGCAGGCACTGATCACGTGCCTGTCATGCAGTGATCAGGTGACTGAGAGGCGCTGATCATGTGACTGCTCATGTGCTGATCAGGAGCTCTCCTGCACGGATCATGTGCCTCAGCAGGCAAGAATCAAGCACCTGAGCAGGCATGAATCCTGCGGCCCAGCTGGCGATTATCAGGCAGCTGAGCAGGCATGAATCCTGCGGCCCAGCTGGCGATTATCAGGCAGCTGAGTAGGCATGAATCCTGCGGCCCAGCTGGCCGTTATCAGGCAGCTGAGCAGGCATGAATCCTGCGGCCCCGCTGGCGGTTATAGGGCAGCTGAGCAGGCATGAATCCTGCGGCCCAGCTGGCGATTATCAGGCAGCTGAGCAGGCATGAATCCTGCGGCCCAGCTGGCGATTATCAGGCAGCTGAGCAGGCGCTGATCCCGCACCTCAGAAGGCACTGATCACGTGCCTGTCATGCAGTGATCAGGTGACTGAGAGGCGCTGATCATGTGACTGCTCATGTGCTGATCAGGAGCTCTCCTGCACGGATCATGTGCCTCAGCAGGCAAGAATCAAGCAGCTGAGCAGGCATGAATCCTGCGGCCCAGCTGGCGATTATCAGGCAGCTGAGCAGGCATGAATCCTGCGGCCCAGCTGGCGATTATCAGGCAGCTGAGCAGGCATGAATCCTGCGGCCCAGCTGGCGATTATCAGGCAGCTGAGCAGGCATGAATCCTGCGGCCCAGCTGGCGATTATCAGGCAGCTGAGCAGGCATGAATCCTGCGGCCCAGCTGGCGATTATCAGGCAGCTGAGCAGGCATGAATCCTGCGGCCCAGCTGGCGATTATCAGGCAGCTGAGCAGGCATGAATCCTGCGGCCCAGCTGGCGATTATCAGGCAGCTGAGCAGGCATGAATCCTGCGGCCCAGCTGGCGATTATCAGGCAGCTGAGCAGGCATGAATCCTGCGGCCCAGCTGGCGATTATCAGGCAGCTGAGCAGGCATGAATCCTGCGGCCCAGCTGGCGATTATCAGGCAGCTGAGCAGGCATGAATCCTGCGGCCCAGCTGGCGATTATCAGGCAGCTGAGCAGGCATGAATCCTGCGGCCCAGCTGGCGATTATCAGGCAGCTGAGCAGGCATGAATCCTGCGGCCCAGCTGGCGGTTATCAGGCAGCTGAGCAGGCATGAATCCTGCGGCCCAGCTGGCGATTATCAGGCAGCTGAGCAGGCATGAATCCTGCGGCCCAGCTGGCGTTTATCAGGCAGCTGAGCAGGTATGAATCCTGCGGCCCAGCTGGCGATTATCAGGCAGCTGAGCAGGCGCTGATCCCGCACCTCAGCAGGCACTGATGACGTGCCTGTCATGCAGTGATCAGGTGACTGAGAGGCGCTGATCATGTGACTGCTCATGTGCTGATCAGGAGCTCTCCTGCACGGATCATGTGCCTCAGCAGGCAAGAATCAAGCAGCTGAGCAGGCATGAATCCTGCGGCCCAGCTGGCGATTATCAGGCAGCTGAGCAGGCATGAATCCTGCGGCCCAGCTGGCGATTATCAGGCAGCTGAGCAGGCATGAATCCTGCGGCCCAGCTGGCGATTATCAGGCAGCTGAGCAGGCATGAATCCTGCGGCCCAGCTGGCGATTATCAGGCAGCTGAGCAGGCATGAATCCTGCGGCCCAGCTGGCGATTATCAGGCAGCTGAGCAGGCATGAATCCTGCGGCCCAGCTGGCGATTATCAGGCAGCTGAGCAGGCATGAATCCTGCGGCCCAGCTGGCGATTATCAGGCAGCTGAGCAGGCATGAATCCTGCGGCCCAGCTGGCGATTATCAGGCAGCTGAGCAGGCATGAATCCTGCGGCCCAGCTGGCGATTATCAGGCAGCTGAGCAGGCATGAATCCTGCGGCCCCGCTGGCGGTTATCAGGCAGCTGAGCAGGCATGAATCCTGCGGCCCAGCTGGCGATTATCAGGCAGCTGAGCAGGCATGAATCCTGCGGCCCAGCTGGCGATTATCAGGCAGCTGAGCAGGCGCTGATCCCGCACCTCAGAAGGCACTGATCACGTGCCTGTCATGCAGTGATCAGGTGACTGAGAGGCGCTGATCATGTGACTGCTCATGTGCTGATCAGGAGCTCTCCTGCACGGATCATGTGCCTCAGCAGGCAAGAATCAAGCAGCTGAGCAGGCATGAATCCTGCGGCCCAGCTGGCGATTATCAGGCAGCTGAGCAGGCATGAATCCTGCGGCCCAGCTGGCGATTATCAGGCAGCTGAGCAGGCATGAATCCTGCGGCCCAGCTGGCGATTATCAGGCAGCTGAGCAGGCATGAATCCTGCGGCCCAGCTGGCGATTATCAGGCAGCTGAGCAGGCATGAATCCTGCGGCCCAGCTGGCGATTATCAGGCAGCTGAGCAGGCATGAATCCTGCGGCCCAGCTGGCGATTATCAGGCAGCTGAGCAGGCATGAATCCTGCGGCCCAGCTGGCGATTATCAGGCAGCTGAGCAGGCATGAATCCTGCGGCCCAGCTGGCGATTATCAGGCAGCTGAGCAGGCATGAATCCTGCGGCCCAGCTGGCGATTATCAGGCAGCTGAGCAGGCATGAATCCTGCGGCCCAGCTGGCGATTATCAGGCAGCTGAGCAGGCATGAATCCTGCGGCCCAGCTGGCGATTATCAGGCAGCTGAGCAGGCATGAATCCTGCGGCCCAGCTGGCGATTATCAGGCAGCTGAGCAGGCATGAATCCTGCGGCCCAGCTGGCGATTATCAGGCAGCTGAGCAGGCATGAATCCTGCGGCCCAGCTGGCGATTATCAGGCAGCTGAGCAGGCATGAATCCAGCGGCCCAGCTGGCGGTTATCAGGCAGCTGAGCAGGCATGAATCCTGCGGCCCAGCTGGCGGTTATCAGGCAGCTGAGCAGGCATGAATCCTGCGGCCCAGCTGGCGTTTATCAGGCAGCTGAGCAGGTATGAATCCTGCGGCCCAGCTGGCGATTATCAGGCAGCTGAGCAGGCGCTGATCCTGCACCTCAGCAGGCACTGATCACGTGCCTGTCATGCAGTGATCAGGTGACTGAGAGGCGCTGATCATGTGACTGCTCATGTGCTGATCAGGAGCTCTCCTGCACGGATCATGTGCCTCAGCAGGCAAGAATCAAGCAGCTGAGCAGGCATGAATCCTGCGGCCCAGCTGGCTATTATCAGGCAGCTGAGCAGGCATGAATCCTGCGGCCCAGCTGGCGATTATCAGGCAGCTGAGCAGGCATGAATCCTGCGGCCCAGCTGGCGATTATCAGGCAGCTGAGCAGGCATGAATCCTGCGGCCCAGCTGGCGATTATCAGGCAGCTGAGCAGGCATGAATCCTGCGGCCCAGCTGGCGGTTATTAGGCAGCTGAGCAGGCATGAATCCTGCGGCCCAGCTGGCGATTATCAGGCAGCTGAGCAGGCATGAATCCTGCGGCCCAGCTGGCGATTATCAGGCAGCTGAGCAGGCATGAATCCTGCGGCCCAGCTGGCGATTATCAGGCAGCTGAGCAGGCATGAATCCTGCGGCCCAGCTGGCGGTTATCAGGCAGCTGAGCAGGCATGAATCCTGCGGCCCAGCTGGCGATTATCAGGCAGCTGAGCAGGCATGAATCCTGCGGCCCAGCTGTCGATTATCAGGCAGCTGAGCAGGCATGAATCCTGCGGCCCAGCTGGCGATTATCAGGCAGCTGAGCAGGGGCTGATCCCGCACCTCAGCAGGCACTGATCACGTGCCTGTCATGCAGTGATCAGGTGACTGAGAGGCGCTGATCATGTGACTGCTCATGTGCTGATCAGGTAGCTCTCCTGCACGGATCATGTGCCTCAGCAGGCAAGAATCAAGCAGCTGAGCAGGCATGAATCCTGCGGCCCAGCTGGCGATTATCAGGCAGCTGAGCAGGCATGAATCCTGCGGCCCAGCTGGCGATTATCAGGCAGCTGAGTAGGCATGAATCCTGCGGCCCAGCTGGCGGTTATAGGGCAGCTGAGCAGGCATGAATCCTGCGGCCCCGCTGGCGGTTATCAGGCAGCTGAGCAGGCATGAATCCTGCGGCCCAGCTGGCGATTATCAGGCAGCTGAGCAGGCATGAATCCTGCGGCCCAGCTGGCGATTATCAGGCAGCTGAGCAGGCGCTGATCCCGCACCTCAGAAGGCACTGATCACGTGCCTGTCATGCAGTGATCAGGTGACTGAGAGGCGCTGATCATGTGACTGCTCATGTGCTGATCAGGAGCTCTCCTGCACGGATCATGTGCCTCAGCTGGCAAGAATCAAGCAGCTGAGCAGGCATGAATCCTGCGGCCCAGCTGGCGATTATCAGGCAGCTGAGCAGGCATGAATCCTGCGGCCCAGCTGGCGATTATCAGGCAGCTGAGCAGGCATGAATCCTGCGGCCCAGCTGGCGATTATCAGGCAGCTGAGCAGGCATGAATCCTGCGGCCCAGCTGGCGATTATCAGGCAGCTGAGCAGGCATGAATCCTGCGGCCCAGCTGGCGATTATCAGGCAGCTGAGCAGGCATGAATCCTGCGGCCCAGCTGGCGATTATCAGGCAGCTGAGCAGGCATGAATCCTGCGGCCCAGCTGGCGATTATCAGGCAGCTGAGCAGGCATGAATCCTGCGGCCCAGCTGGCGATTATCAGGCAGCTGAGCAGGCATGAATCCTGCGGCCCAGCTGGCGATTATCAGGCAGCTGAGCAGGCATGAATCCTGCGGCCCAGCTGGCGATTATCAGGCAGCTGAGCAGGCATGAATCCTGCGGCCCAGCTGGCGATTATCAGGCAGCTGAGCAGGCATGAATCCTGCGGCCCAGCTGGCGATTATCAGGCAGCTGAGCAGGCATGAATCCTGCGGCCCAGCTGGCGATTATCAGGCAGCTGAGCAGGCATGAATCCAGCGGCCCAGCTGGCGGTTATCAGGCAGCTGAGCAGGCATGAAACCTGCGGCCCAGCTGGCGATTATCAGGCAGCTGAGCAGGCATGAATCCTGCGGCCCAGCTGGCGATTATCAGGCAGCTGAGCAGGTATGAATCCTGCGGCCCAGCTGGCGATTATCAGGCAGCTGAGCAGGCGCTGATCCCGCACCTCAGCAGGCACTGATCACGTGCCTGTCATGCAGTGATCAGGTGACTGAGAGGCCCTGATCATGTGACTGCTCATGGGCTGATCAGGTAGCTCTCCTGCACGGATCATGTGCCTCAGCAGGCAAGAATCAAGCAGCTGAGCAGGCATGAATCCTGCGGCCCAGCTGGCGATTATCAGGCAGCTGAGCAGGCATGAATCCTGCGGCCCAGCTGGCGATTGTCAGGCAGCTGAGCAGGCATGAATCCTGCGGCCCAGCTGGCGATTATCAGGCAGCTGAGCAGGCATGAATCCTGCGGCCCAGCTGGCGATTATCAGGCAGCTGAGCAGGCATGAATCCTGCGGCCCAGCTGGCGATTATCAGGCAGCTGAGCAGGCATGAATCCTGCGGCCCAGCTGGCGATTATCAGGCAGCTGAGCAGGCATGAATCCTGCGGCCCAGCTGGCGATTATCAGGCAGCTGAGCAGGCATGAATCCTGCGGCCCAGCTGGCGATTATCAGGCAGCTGAGCAGGCATGAATCCTGCGGCCCAGCTGGCGATTGTCAGGCAGCTGAGCAGGCATGAATCCTGCGGCCCCGCTGGCGGTTATCAGGCAGCTGAGCAGGCATGAATCCTGCGGACCAGCTGGCGATTATCAGGCAGCTGAGAAGGCATGAATCCTGCGGCCCAGCTGACGATTATCAGGCAGCTGAGCAGGCGCTGATCCCGCACCTCAGCAGGCACTGATCACGTGCCTGTCATGCAGTGATCAGGTGACTGAGAGGCGCTGATCATGTGACTGCTCATGTGCTGATCAGGAGCTCTCCTGCACGGATCATGTGCCTCAGCAGGCAAGAATCAAGCAGCTGAGCAGGCATGAATCCTGCGGCCCAGCTGGCGATTATCAGGCAGCTGAGCAGGCATGAATCCTGCGGCCCAGCTGGCGATTATCAGGCAGCTGAGCAGGCATGAATCCTGCGGCCCAGCTGGCGATTATCAGGCAGCTGAGCAGGCATGAATCCTGCGGCCCAGCTGGCGATTATCAGGCAGCTGAGCAGGCATGAATCCTGCGGCCCAGCTGGCGATTATCAGGCAGCTGAGCAGGCATGAATCCTGCGGCCCAGCTGGCGATTATCAGGCAGCTGAGCAGGCATGAATCCTGCGGCCCAGCTGGCGATTATCAGGCAGCTGAGCAGGCATGAATCCTGCGGCCCAGCTGGCGATTATCAGGCAGCTGAGCAGGCATGAATCCTGCGGCCCAGCTGGCGATTATCAGGCAGCTGAGCAGGCATGAATCCTGCGGCCCAGCTGGCGATTATCAGGCAGCTGAGCAGGCATGAATCCTGCGGCCCAGCTGGCGATTATCAGGCAGCTGAGCAGGCATGAATCCTGCGGCCCAGCTGGCGATTATCAGGCAGCTGAGCAGGCATGAATCCTGCGGCCCAGCTGGCGATTATCAGGCAGCTGAGCAGGCATGAATCCTGCGGCCCAGCTGGGGGTTATCAGGCAGCTGAGCAGGCATGAATCCTGCGGCCCAGCTGGCGATTATCAGGCAGCTGAGCAGGCATGAATCCTGCGGCCCAGCTGGCGATTATCAGGCAGCTGAGCAGGCATGAATCATGCGGCCCAGCTGGCGATTATCAGGCAGCTGAGCAGGCATGAATCCTGCGGCCCAGCTGGCGATTATCAGGCAGCTGAGCAGGCATGAATCCTGCGGCCCAGCTGGCGATTATCAGGCAGCTGAGCAGGCATGAATCCTGCGGCCCAGCTGGCGATTATCAGGCAGCTGAGCAGGCATGAATCCTGCGGCCCAGCTGGCAATAATCAGGCAGCTGAGCAGGCATGAATCCTGCGGCCCAGCTGGCGATTATCAGGCAGCTGAGCAGGCATGAATCCTGCGGCCCAGCTGGCGATTATCAGGCAGCTGAGCAGGCATGAATCCTGCGGCCCAGCTGGCGATTATCAGGCAGCTGAGCAGGCATGAATCCTGCGGCCCAGCTGGCGATTATCAGGCAGCTGAGCAGGCATGAATCCTGCGGCCCAGCTGGCGATTATCAGGCAGCTGAGCAGGCATGAATCCTGCGGCCCAGCTGGCGATTATCAGGCAGCTGAGCAGGCATGAATCCTGCGGCCCAGCTGGCGATTATCAGGCAGCTGAGCAGGCATGAATCCTGCGGCCCAGCTGGCGATTATCAGGCAGCTGAGCAGGCATGAATCCTGCGGCCCAGCTGGCGATTATCAGGCAGCTGAGCAGGCATGAATCCTGCGGCCCAGCTGGCGGTTATCAGGCAGCTGAGCAGGCATGAATCCTGCGGCCCAGCTGGCGATTATCAGGCAGCTGAGCAGGCATGAATCCTGCGGCCCAGCTGGCGATTATCAGGCAGCTGAGCAGGGGCTGATCCCGCACCTCAGCAGGCACTGATCACGTGCCTGTCATGCAGTGGTCAGGTGACTGAGAGGTGCTGATCATGTGACTGCTCATGTGCTGATCAGGGAGCTCTCCTGCACGGATCCTGTGCCTCAGCAGGCAGAATCAAGCAGCTGAGCAGGCATGAATCCTGCGGCCCAGCTGGCGATTATCAGGCAGCTGAGCAGGCATGAATCCTGCGGCCCAGCTGGCGATTATCAGGCAGCTGAGTAGGCATGAATCCTGCGGCCCAGCTGGCGGTTATAGGGCAGCTGAGCAGGCATGAATCCTGCGGCCCCGCTGGCGGTTATCAGGCAGCTGAGCAGGCATGAATCCTGCGGCCCAGCTGGCGATTATCAGGCAGCTGAGCAGACATGAATCCTGCGGCCCAGCTGGCGATTATCAGGCAGCTGAGCAGGCGCTGATCCCGCACCTCAGAAGGCACTGATCACGTGCCTGTCAGGCAGTGATCAGGTGACTGAGAGGCGCTGATCATGTGACTGCTCATGTGCTGATCAGGAGCTCTCCTGCACGGATCATGTGCCTCAGCAGGCAAGAATCAAGCAGCTGAGCAGGCATGAATCCTGCGGCCCAGCTGGGGATTATCAGGCAGCTGAGCAGGCATGAATCCTGCGGCCCAGCTGGCGATTATCAGGCAGCTGAGCAGGCATGAATCCTGCGGCCCAGCTGGCGATTATCAGGCAGCTGAGCAGGCATGAATCCTGCGGCCCAGCTGGCGATTATCAGGCAGCTGAGCAGGCATGAATCCTGCGGCCCAGCTGGCGATTATCAGGCAGCTGAGCAGGCATGAATCCTGCGGCCCAGCTGGCGATTATCAGGCAGCTGAGCAGGCATGAATCCTGCGGCCCAGCTGGCGATTATCAGGCAGCTGAGCAGGCATGAATCCTGCGGCCCAGCTGGCGGTTATCAGGCAGCTGAGCAGGCATGAATCCTGCGGCCCAGCTGGCGGTTATCAGGCAGCTGAGCAGGCATGAATCCTGCGGCCCAGCTGGCGATTATCGGGCAGCTGAGCAGGCATGAATCCTGCGGCCCAGCTGGCGATTATCGAGCAGCTGAGCAGGCATGAATCCTGCGGCCCAGCTGGCGATTATCAGGCAGCTGAGCAGTCATGAATCCAGCGGCCCAGCTGGCGGTTATCAGGCAGCTGAGCAGGCATGAATCCTGCGGCCCAGCTGGCGGTTATCAGGCAGCTGAGCAGGCATGAATCCTGCGGCCCAGCTGGCGTTTATCAGGCAGCTGAGCAGGTATGAATCCTGCGGCCCAGCTGGCGATTATCAGGCAGCTGAGCAGGCGCTGATCCCGCACCTCAGCAGGCACTGATGACGTGCCTGTCATGCAGTGATCAGGTGACTGAGAGGCGCTGATCATGTGACTGCTCATGTGCTGATCAGGCAGCTCTCCTGCACGGATCATGTGCCCAGCAGGCAAGAATCAAGCAGCTGAGCAGGCATGAATCCTGCGGCACAGCTGGCTATTATCAGGCAGCTGAGCAGGCATGAATCCTGCGGCCCAGCTGGCGGTTATCAGGCAGCTGAGCAGGCATGAATCCTGCGGCCCAGCTGGCGGTTATCAGGCAGCTGAGCAGGCATGAATCCTGCGGCCCAGCTGGCGATTATCAGGCAGCTGAGCAGGCATGAATCCTGCGGCCCAGCTGGCGATTATCAGGCAGCTGAGCAGGCATGAATCCTGCGGCCCAGCTGGCGATTATCAGGCAGCTGAGCAGGCATGAATCCTGCGGCCCAGCTGGCGGTTATCAAGCAGCTGAGCAGGCATGAATCCTGCGGCCCAGCTGGCGGTTATCAGGCAGCTGAGCAGGCATGAGTCCTGCGGCCCAGCTGGCGGTTATCAGGCAGCTGAGCAGGCATGAATCCTGCGGCCCAGCTGGCGGTTATCAGGCAGCTGAGCAGGCATGAATCCTGCGGCCCAGCTGGCGATTATCAGGCAGCTGAGCAGGCATGAATCCTGCGGCCCAGCTGGCGATTATAAGGCAGCTGAGCAGGCGCTGATCCCGCACCTCAGCAGGCACTGATCACGTGCCTGTCATGCAGTGATCAGGTGACTGAGAGGCGCTGATCATGTGACTGCTCATGTGCTGATCAGGAGCTCTCCTGCACGGATCATGTGCCTCAGCAGGCAAGAATCAAGCAGCTGAGCAGGCATGAATCCTGCGGCCCAGCTGGCGATTATCAGGCAGCTGAGCAGGCATGAATCCTGCGGCCCAGCTGGCGATTATCAGGCAGCTGAGCAGGCATGAATCCTGCGGCCCAGCTGGCGGTTATCAGGCAGCTGAGCAGGCATGAATCCTGCGGCCCAGCTGGCGATTATCAGGCAGCTGAGCAGGCATGAATCCTGCGGCCCAGCTGGCGATTATCAGGCAGCTGAGCAGGCATGAATCCTGCGGCCCAGCTGGCGATTATCAGGCAGCTGAGCAGGCATGAATCCTGCGGCCCAGCTGGCGATTATCAGGCAGCTGAGCAGGCATGAATCCTGCGGCCCAGCTGGCGATTATCAGGCAGCTGAGCAGGCATGAATCCTGCGGCCCAGCTGGCGGTTATCAGGCAGCTGAGCAGGCATGAATCCTGCGGCCCAGCTGGCGATTATCAGGCAGCTGAGCAGGCATGAATCCTGCGGCCCAGCTGGCGGTTATCAGGCAGCTGAGCAGGCATGAATCCTGCGGCCCAGCTGGCGATTATCAGGCAGCTGAGCAGGCATGAATCCTGCGGCCCAGCTGGCGATTATCAGGCAGCTGAGCAGGCATGAATCCTGCGGCCCCGCTGGCGGTTATCGGGCAGCTGAGCAGGCATGAATCCTGCGGCCCAGCTGGCGGTTATCAGGCAGCTGAGCAGGCATGAATCCTGCGGCCCAGCTGGCGGTTATCAGGCAGCTGAGCAGGCATGAATCCTGCGGCCCAGCTGGCGTTTATCAGGCAGCTGAGCAGGCATGAATCCTGCGGCCCAGCTGGCGATTATCAGGCAGCTGAGCAGGCGCTGATCCCGCACCTCAGCAGGCACTGATCACGTGCCTGTCATGCAGTGATCAGGTGACTGAGAGGCGCTGATCATGTGACTGCTCATGTGCTGATCAGGAGCTCTCCTGCACGGATCATGTGCCCCAGCAGGCAAGAATCAAGCAGCTGAGCAGGCATGAATCCTGCGGCCCAGCTGGCGATTATCAGGCAGCTGAGCAGGCATGAATCCTGCGGCCCAGCTGGCGGTTATCAGGCAGCTGAGCAGGCATGAATCCTGCGGCCCAGCTGGCGATTATCAGGCAGCTGAGCAGGCATGAATCCTGCGGCCCAGCTGGCGATTATCAGGCAGCTGAGCAGGCATGAATCCTGCGGCCCAGCTGGCGGTTATTGGGCAGCTGAGCAGGCATGAATCCTGCGGCCCAGCTGGCGATTATCAGGCAGCTGAGCAGGCATGAATCCTGCGGCCCAGCTGGCGGTTATCAGGCAGCTGAGCAGGCATGAATCCTGCGGCCCAGCTGGCGATTATCAGGCAGCTGAGCAGGCATGAATCCTGCGGCCCAGCTGGCGGTTATCAGGCAGCTGAGCAGGCATGAATCCTGCGGCCCAGCTGGCGGTTATCAGGCAGCTGAGCAGGCATGAATCCTGCGGCCCAGCTGTCGGTTATCAGGCAGCTGAGCAGGCATGAATCCTGCGGCCCAGCTGGCGATTATCAGGCAGCTGAGCAGGGGCTGATCCCGCACCTCAGCAGGCACTGATCACGTGCCTGTCATGCAGTGGTCAGGTGACTGAGAGGTGCTGATCATGTGACTGCTCATGTGCTGATAAGGAGCTCTCCTGCACGGATCATGTGCCTCAGCAGGCAAGAATCAAGCAGCTGAGCAGGCATGAATCCTGCGGCCCAGCTGGCGGTTATCAGGCAGCTGAGCAGGCATGAATCCTGCGGCCCAGCTGGCGGTTATCAGGCAGCTGAGTAGGCATGAATCCTGCGGCCCAGCTGGCGGTTATCGGGCAGCTGAGCAGGCATGAATCCTGCGGCCCCGCTGGCGGTTATTGGGCAGCTGAGCAGGCATGAATCCTGCGGCCCAGCTGGCGATTATCAGGCAGCTGAGCAGACATGAATCCTGCGGCCCAGCTGGCGATTATCAGGCAGCTGAGCAGGCGCTGATCCCGCACCTCAGAAGGCACTGATCACGTGCCTGTCAGGCAGTGATCAGGTGACTGAGAGGCGCTGATCATGTGACTGCTCATGTGCTGATAAGGAGCTCTCCTGCACGGATCATGTGCCTCAGCAGGCAAGAATCAAGCAGCTGAGCAGGCATGAATCCTGCGGCCCAGCTGGGGATTATCAGGCAGCTGAGCAGGCATGAATCCTGCGGCCCAGCTGGGGATTATCAGGCAGCTGAGCAGGCATGAATCCTGCGGCCCAGCTGGCGATTATCAGGCAGCTGAGCAGGCATGAATCCTGCGGCCCAGCTGGCGATTATCAGGCAGCTGAGCAGGCATGAATCCTGCGGCCCAGCTGGCGGTTATCAGGCAGCTGAGCAGGCATGAATCCTGCGGCCCAGCTGGCGATTATCAGGCAGCTGAGCAGGCATGAATCCTGCGGCCCAGCTGGCGGTTATCAGGCAGCTGAGCAGGCATGAATCCTGCGGCCCAGCTGGCGGTTATCAGGCAGCTGAGCAGGCATGAATCCTGCGGCCCAGCTGGCGGTTATCAGGCAGCTGAGCAGGCATGAATCCTGCGGCCCAGCTGGCGATTATCGGGCAGCTGAGCAGGCATGAATCCTGCGGCCCAGCTGGCGATTATCGGGCAGCTGAGCAGGCATGAATCCTGCGGCCCAGCTGGCGGTTATCAGGCAGCTGAGCAGGCATGAATCCTGCGGCCCAGCTGGCGATTATCAGGCAGCTGAGCAGTCATGAATCCAGCGGCCCAGCTGGCGGTTATCAGGCAGCTGAGCAGGCATGAATCCTGCGGCCCAGCTGGCGGTTATCAGGCAGCTGAGCAGGCATGAATCCTGCGGCCCAGCTGGCGTTTATCAGGCAGCTGAGCAGGTATGAATCCTGCGGCCCAGCTGGCGATTATCAGGCAGCTGAGCAGGCGCTGATCCCGCACCTCAGCAGGCACTGATGACGTGCCTGTCATGCAGTGATCAGGTGACTGAGAGGCGCTGATCATGTGACTGCTCATGTGCTGATCAGGAGCTCTCCTGCACGGATCATGTGCCTCAGCAGGCAAGAATCAAGCAGCTGAGCAGGCATGAATCCTGCGGCCCAGCTGGCGATTATCAGGCAGCTGAGCAGGCATGAATCCTGCGGCCCAGCTGGCGGTTATCAGGCAGCTGAGCAGGCATGAATCCTGCGGCCCAGCTGGCGGTTATCGGGCAGCTGAGCAGGCATGAATCCTGCGGCCCAGCTGGCGATTATCGGGCAGCTGAGCAGGCATGAATCCTGCGGCCCAGCTGGCGATTATCGGGCAGCTGAGCAGGCATGAATCCTGCGGCCCAGCTGGCGATTATCAGGCAGCTGAGCAGGCATGAATCCTGCGGCCCAGCTGGCGGTTATCAGGCAGCTGAGCAGGCATGAATCCTGCGGCCCAGCTGGCGATTATCAGGCAGCTGAGCAGGCATGAATCCTGCGGCCCAGCTGGCGGTTATCAGGCAGCTGAGCAGGCATGAATCCTGCGGCCCAGCTGGCGGTTATCAGGCAGCTGAGCAGGCATGAATCCTGCGGCCCAGCTGGCGATTATCAGGCAGCTGAGCAGGCATGAATCCTGCGGCCCAGCTGGCGATTATAAGGCAGCTGAGCAGGCGCTGATCCCGCACCCCAGCAGGCACTGATCACGTGCCTGTCATGCAGTGATCAGGTGACTGAGAGGCGCTGATCATGTGACTGCTCATGTGCTGATCAGGAGCTCTCCTGCACGGATCATGTGCCTCAGCAGGCAAGAATCAAGCAGCTGAGCAGGCATGAATCCTGCGGCCCAGCTGGCGATTATCAGGCAGCTGAGCAGGCATGAATCCTGCGGCCCAGCTGGCGATTATCAGGCAGCTGAGCAGGCATGAATCCTGCGGCCCAGCTGGCGGTTATCAGGCAGCTGAGCAGGCATGAATCCTGCGGCCCAGCTGGCAGTTATCAGGCAGCTGAGCAGGCATGAATCCCTGCGGCCCAGCTGGCGGTTATCAGGCAGCTGAGCAGGCATGAATCCTGCGGCCCAGCTGGCGATTACCAGGCAGCTGAGCAGGCATGAATCCTGCGGCCCAGCTGGCGATTATCAGGCAGCTGAGCAGGCATGAAACCTGCGGCCCAGCTGGCGATTATCAGGCAGCTGAGC
This sequence comes from Bos javanicus, assembly GCF_032452875.1. Taxonomy (NCBI): domain Eukaryota; kingdom Metazoa; phylum Chordata; class Mammalia; order Artiodactyla; family Bovidae; genus Bos; species Bos javanicus. Next base: position 1,616 of record NW_026894412.1, on the reverse strand, counting down.
AGGCATGAATCCTGCGGCCCAGCTGGCGATTATCAGGCAGCTGAGCAGGCATGAATCCTGCGGCCCAGCTGGCGGTTATCAGGCAGCTGAGCAGGCATGAATCCTGCGGCCCAGCTGGCGATTATCAGGCAGCTGAGCAGGCATGAATCCTGCGGCCCAGCTGGCGATTATCAGGCAGCTGAGCAGGCATGAATCCTGCGGCCCAGCTGGCGATTATCAGGCAGCTGAGCAGGCATGAATCCTGCGGCCCAGCTGGCGATTATCAGGCAGCTGAGCAGGCATGAATCCTGCGGCCCAGCTGGCGATTATCAGGCAGCTGAGCAGGCATGAATCCTGCGGCCCCGCTGGCGGTTATCAGGCAGCTGAGCAGGCATGAATCCTGCGGCCCAGCTGGCGATTATCAGGCAGCTGAGCAGGCATGAATCCTGCGGCCCAGCTGGCGATTATCAGGCAGCTGAGCAGGCATGAATCCTGCGGCCCAGCTGGCGATTATCAGGCAGCTGAGCAGGCATGAATCCTGCGGCCCAGCTGGCGATTATCAGGCAGCTGAGCAGGCATGAATCCTGCGGCCCAGCTGGCGATTATCAGGCAGCTGAGCAGGCATGAATCCTGCGGCCCAGCTGGCGATTATCAGGCAGCTGAGCAGGCATGAATCCTGCGGCCCAGCTGGCGATTATCAGGCAGCTGAGCAGGCATGAATCCTGCGGCCCAGCTGGCGGTTATCAGGCAGCTGAGCAGGCATGAATCCTGCGGCCCAGCTGGCAGTTATCAGGCAGCTGAGCAGGCATGAATCCTGCGGCCCAGCTGGCGGTTATCAGGCAGCTGAGCAGGCATGAATCCTGCGGCCCAGCTGGCGATTATCAGGCAGCTGAGCAGGCATGAATCCAGCGGCCCAGCTGGCGGTTATCAGGCAGCTGAGCAGGCATGAATCCTGCGGCCCAGCTGGCGGTTATCAGGCAGCTGAGCAGGCATGAATCCTGCGGCCCAGCTGGCGGTTATCAGGCAGCTGAGCAGGCATGAATCCTGCGGCCCAGCTGGCGGTTATCAGGCAGCTGAGCAGGCATGAATCCTGCGGCCCAGCTGGCGATTATCAGGCAGCTGAGCAGGCATGAATCCTGCGGCCCAGCTGGCGATTATCAGGCAGCTGAGCAGGCGCTGATCCCGCACCTCAGCAGGCACTGATGACGTGCCTGTCATGCAGTGATCAGGTGACTGAGAGGCGCTGATCATGTGACTGCTCATGTGCTGATAAGGAGCTCTCCTGCACGGATCATGTGCCTCAGCAGGCAAGAATCAAGCAGCTGAGCAGGCATGAATCCTGCGGCCCAGCTGGCAGTTATCAGGCAGCTGAGCAGGCATGAATCCTGCGGCCCAGCTGGCGGTTATCAGGCAGCTGAGCAGGCATGAATCCTGCGGCCCAGCTGGCGATTATCAGGCAGCTGAGCAGGCATGAATCCTGCGGCCCAGCTGGCGATTATCAGGCAGCTGAGCAGGCATGAATCCTGCGGCCCAGCTGGCGATTATCAGGCAGCTGAGCAGGGGCATGATCCCGCACCTCAGCAGGCACTGATCACGTGCCTGTCATGCAGTGATCAGGTGACTGAGAGGTGCTGATC
>NW_026894411.1:0-134191 GCF_032452875.1 Bos javanicus | reverse complement strand
TGATCAGTGCATGATCAATTACGTGATCAGTGCATGATCAGTCACGTGACCAGTGCATGGCAGCTCCGTGAAGTCATTGCATGATCAGCCACGTGATCAGTGCATGATAGCCACGTGATCAGTGCATGATAGCCACGTGATCAGTGCATGATTAGTCACGTGATACGTGTGTGATCAGCCACGTGATCAGGGCATGTTATCCACGTGATCAGTGCAGGATAGCCACGTGATCACTTCATGATTATTTACGTGATCTGTACATGATCAGTCACGTGATACGAGTGTGATCAGCCACCGGATCAGTGCGTGATGAGCCATGTGATCAGTGCAGGATCAATTACGTGATCAGTGCATGATCAGTCACATGACCAGTACATGGTAGCTACGTGATCATTGCGTGATCAGCCACGTGATCAGTTCATCATAGCCACGTGATCAGTGCATGATAGCCACGTGATCAGTGCATGAGAGCCACGGGATCAGTGCATGATCAGTCACGTGATACATGTGTGATCAGCCAGGTGATCAGCGCATTATGAGCCACGTGATCAGTGCAGGATCAATTACGTGATCAGTGCATGATCAGTCACGTGACAAGTACATGGTTGCTACGTGATCCTTGCATGATCAGCCACATGAGCAGAGCATGATAGCCACGTGATCAGTGCATGATCAGTCACGTGATCAGTACATGATCAGTCTCTTGAACAGTGCATGATCATTGACGTGATCTGTGCATCATCAGTCACATGACCAGTATATGGTAGCTACGTGATCATTCCATGACGAGCCACGTGAGCAGCGCATGATAGACACGTGATGTGTGCATGAGTTACGTGAGCAGAGTATGATCAGCCACGTGATCAGTGCATGAGTGCCACGTGATCAGTGCATGATATGTCACGTGACAGGTGTGTGATCAGCCACGTGAACAGTGCATGTTCAGCCAAGTGATCAGTGCATGATTGCCACGTGATCAGTGCATGATCAGTTACCTGAGCAGTGTATGATCAGCACGTGATCAGTGCATGATATAGACGTGAACAGTGCATGATCAGCCACGTGATCAGTGCATGATAGCCACGTGATCAGTGCATGATCATCACGTGATCAGTGCATGATGAGCCACTTGATCAGTGCAGGATTCATTACGTGATCCTTGCATGATCAGTCACGTGACCAGTACATGGTTGCTACGTGATCCTTGCATGATCAGCCACGTGAGCAGAGCATGATAGCCACGTGATGTGTGCATGAGTTACGTGAGCAGAGTATGATCAGCCACGTGATCAGTGCATGAGTGTCACGTGATCAGTGCATGATATGTCACGTGACAGGTGTGTGATCAGCCACATGAACAGTGCATGTTCAGCCACGTGATCAGTGCATGACAGCCACGTGATCAGTGCATGAGAGCCACGGGATCAGTGCATGATCAGTCACGTGATACATGTGTGATCAGCCACGTGATCAGTGCATGATGAGCCACGTGATCAGTGCAGGATCAATTACGTGATCAGTGCATGATCAGTCACGTGACCAGTACATGGTTGCTACGTGATCGTTGCATGATCAGCCACGTGAGCAGAGCATGATAGCCACGTGGTCAGTGCATGATCAGTCACGTGATCAGTACATGATCAGACACGTGAACAGTGCCTGATCATTTACGTGATCTTTGCATGATCAGTCACGTTACCAGTATATGGTTGCTACGTGATCATTCCATGACGAGCCACGTGAGCAGTGCATGATAGCCACGTGATGTGCATGAGTTACGTGATCAGAGCATGATCAGCCACGTGATCAGTGCATGAGTGCCACGTGATCAGTGCATGATATGTCACGTGACAGGTGTGTGATCAGCCACGTGAACAGTGCATGTTCAGCCACGTGATCAGTGCATGATAGCCACGTGATCAGTGCATGATCAGTTACGTGAGCAGTGTATGATCAGCCACGTGATCAGTGCATGGTCAGACACGTGAACAGTGTATGATCAGCCACGTGATCAGTGCATGATATCCAAGTGATCAGTGCATGATCATCACGTGATCAGTGTATGATCAGCCACGTGAACAGTGCTTGCTCAGTCACGTGATCTGGGCCTGCTGAGCTGCGTGATTACTGTCTGCTCATCTGCTTGACAATTGCCAGCTGAGCTGCACGATTCCTGCCTGTCATCTGCTTGACAATTGCCAGCTGTGCTGCGTAATTCCTGCCTGCTCAGCTGCTTGATTATTGCCAGCTGAGCAGCATGATTCCTCACACCTGTGTTCCATGAATATTGCCTGCTGACTCTTTGATTCGTGCCTACTCAGCTCTTTGTTTATTGCTTCCAGAGGCACATGATCACTGTATGATAGCAAACAATATCAGGGCATAATCAGTCACATGATCAGCGCCATTAAGTCACGTGATCACTACATGATAGTCATGTGATCAGTCCATGATCAGTCACGGTATCAGTGCATGATCAGCCACGTGATCAGTGCATGATCTGTCACAAAATTAGTGTATGATCATCCACGTGATCAGTGCACGGGCAGTCATGTTATCTGTGCATGATATAGACTTGAACAGTGCATGATCAGTCCCGTGATCATTGCATGATCAGCCACGTGAGTAGTTCATGATCAGCCACGTGATCACTGCATGATCAGTCACGTGATCAGTGCATGATCAGTCATGTGACCAGTACATGGTAGCTGCGTGATCATGGCATAATCAGCCACGTGAGCAGTGCATGATAGCCACGTGATCAGTGCATGATCAGACACGAGATCAGTGCATGATCAGAAACGTGATCAGTGCATGATCAGCCACGTGATCAGTGCATGACCAGGCACGTGATCAGTGTATGTCCAGCCAAGTTTTCAGTGCATGATAGCCACGTGATCAGTGCATGAGAGCCACGTGATCAGTGCATGGTCAGTCACGTGATACATGTGTGATCAGCCACGTGATCAGTGCATGATGAGCCACGTGATCAGTGCCGGATCAGCTACGTGATCAGTGCATGATCAGTCACGTGAACAATGCATGATCATTTACGTGATCTTTGCATGATCAGTCACGTTACCAGTGCACATGGTTGCTACGTGATCGTTGCATGATCAGCCACGTGAGCAGAGCATGATAGCCACGTGGTCAGTGCATGATCAATCACGTGATCAGTACATGATCAGTCACGTGAACAGTGCATGATCATTTACGTGATCTTTGCATGATCAGTCACGTTACCAGTATATGGTAGCTACGTGATCATTCCATGATGAGCCACGTGAGCAGTGCATGATAGCCACGTGATGTGTGCATGAGTTACGTGAGCAGAGTATGATCAGCCACGTGATCAGTGCATGAGTGCCACGTGATCAGTGCATGATATGTCACGTGACAGGTGTGTGATCAGCCACGTGAACAGTGCATGTTCAGCCACGTGATCAGTGCATGATAGCCACGTGATCAGTGCATGATCAGTCACCTGATGGGTGTATGATCATTCACGTGACCTGTACATGGTAGCTACATGATCATTGCATGATCAGCCACGTGAGTAGTTCATGATAGCCACGTGATCACTGCATGATCAGTCACGTGATCAGTGCATGATCAGTCATGTGACCAGTACATGGTAGCTGCGTGATCATGGCGTGATCATGGCATGATCAGCCACGTGAGCAGTGCGTGATAGCCACGTGATCAGTGCATGATCAGACACGAGATCAGTGCATGATCAGTCACGTGATCAGTGCATGATCAGCCACGTGATCAGTGCATGACCAGGCACGTGATCAGTGTATGTCCAGCCAAGTGATCAGTGCATGATAGCCACGTGATCAGTGCATGATCATTCACGTGATCAGTGCATGATCAGTCATGTGATAGGTGTGTGATCAGCCACGTGAACAGTGCATGCTCAGTCACGTGATCAGGGCCTGCTGAGCTGTGTGATTACTGTCTGCTCATCTGCTTGACAATTGCCAGCTGAGCTGCATGATTCCTGCCTGTCAGCTGCTTGACAATTGCCACCTGTGCTGCGTAATTCCTGCCTGCTCATCTACTTGATTATTGCCAGCTCAGCAGCATGATTTCTCAGAGGTGAATTACATGATTATAGCCTGCTGACTGATTCCTGCCTACTCAGCTCTATGTTCATTGCCTCCATAGGCACATGATCAGTGTGTGACACCAAACATGATCAGCACATGATCAGTCACATGATCAATGAATGATAAGCCAGGTGATCAGTGCATGATCAATTATGTGATCAGTGCATGATCAGTCATGTGACAAGTACATGGTAGCTGCGTGATCATTGCATGATCAGCCACGTGAGCAGTGCATGATAGCTACGTGATCAGTGCATGATCAGTCACGTGATCTCTGCATGATCAGTTATGTGATCTGTGCATGATCAGTCACATGATCAGTGCATGATCAATTACCTGATCAGTGCATGATCAGTCACGTGACCAGTGCATGGCAGCTCCGTGATCATTGCATGATCAGCCACGTGATCAGTGCATGATAGCCACGTGATCAGTGCATGATAGCCACGTGATCAGTGCATGATTAGTCACGTGATACGTGTGTGATCAGCCACGTGATCAGGGCATGTTATCCACGTGATCAGTGCAGGATAGCCACGTGATCACTTCATGATTATTTACGTGATCTGTACATGATCAGTCACGTGATACGAGTGTGATCAGCCACCGGATCAGTGCGTGATGAGCCATGTGATCAGTGCAGGATCAATTACGTGATCAGTGCATGATCAGTCACATGACCAGTACATGGTAGCTACGTGATCATTGCGTGATCAGCCACGTGATCAGTTCATGATAGCTACGTGATCAGTGCATGATAGCCACATGATCAGTGCATGAGAGCCACGTGATCGGTGCATGATCAGTCACGTGATACATGTGTGATCAGCCAGGTGATCAGCGCATTATGAGCCACGTGATCAGTGCAGGATCAATTACGTGATCAGTGCATGATCAGTCACGTGACCAGTACATGGTTGCTACGTGATCCTTGCATGATCAGCCACATGAGCAGAGCATGATAGCCACGTGATCAGTGCATGATCAGTCACGTGATCAGTACATGATCAGTCTCTTGAACAGTGCATGATCATTGACGTGATCTGTGCATCATCAGTCACATGACCAGCATATGGTAGCTACGTGATCATTCCATGACGAGCCACGTGAGCAGCGCATGATAGACACGTGATGTGTGCATGAGTTACGTGAGCAGAGTATGATCAGCCACGTGATCAGTGCATGAGTGCCACGTGATCAGTGCATGATATGTCACGTGACAGGTGTGTGATCAGCCACGTGAACAGTGCATGTTCAGCCAAGTGATCAGTGCATGATTGCCACGTGATCAGTGCATGATCAGTTACCTGAGCAGTGTATGATCAGCGACGTGATCAGTGCATGGTCAAACACGTGAACAGTGTATGATCAGCCACGTGATCAGTGCATGATATCCACATGATCAGTGCATGATCATCACGTGATCAGTGCATGATGAGCCACGTGAACAGTGCAGGCTCAGTCACGTGATCTGGGCCTGCTGAGCTACGTGACCAGTACATGGTTGCTACGTGATCCTTGCATGATCAGCCACGTGAGCAGAGCATGATAGCCACGTGATGTGTGCATGAGATACGTGAGCAGAGTATGATCAGCCACGTGATCAGTGCATGCGTGTCACGTGATCAGTGCATGATATGTCACGTGATCAGTGCATGATCAGCCACATGAACAGTGCATGTTCAACCACGTGATCAGTGCATGAGCAGCCACGTGATCAGTGCATGAGAGCCACGTGATCAGTGCATGATCAGTCACGTGATCATGTGCATGATCAGCCACGTGATCAGTGCATGATGCCACGTGATCAGTGCATGATCAGTTACGTGATCAGTGCATGATCAGTCACGTGACCAGTACATGGTAGCTACGTGATCATTGCATGATCAGCCACGTGAGCAGTGCATGATAGCCACGTGATCAGTGCATGATCAGTCACGTGATCAGTGCATGATCAGTCACGTGAACAGTGCATGATCAGTTACGTGATCATTGCATGATCAGTCACGTTACCAGTGTATGGTAGCTACGTGATCAGTGCATGACGAGCCACGTGAGCAGTGCATGATAGCCACGTGATGTGTGCATGAGTTACGTGAGCAGAGTATGATCAGCCACGTGATCAGTGCATGAGTGCCACGTGATCAGTGCATGATAAGTCACGTGACAGGTGTGTGATCAGCCACTTGAACAGTGCATGTTCAGCCACGTGATCAGTGCATGATAGCCACGTGATCAGTGCATGATCAGTTACGTGAGCAGTGTATGATCAGCCACGTGATCAGTGCATGGTCAGCCACGTGAACAGTGTATGATCAGCCACGTGATCAGTGCATGATATCCAAGTGATCAGTGCATGATCATCACGTGATCAGTGTATGATCAGCCACGTGAACAGTGCATGCTCAGTCCCGTGATCAGGGCCTGCTGAGCTGCGTGATTACTGTCTGCTCATCTGCTTGACAATTGCCAGCTGAGCTGCACGATTCCTGCCTGTCATCTGCTTGACAATTGCCAGCTGTGCTGCGTAATTCCTGCCTGCTCAGCTGCTTGATTATTGCCAGCTGAGCAGCATGATTCCTCACACCTGAGTTCCATGATTATTGCCTGCTGACTGTTTGATTCGTGCCTACTCAGCTCTTTGTTTATTGCCTCCAGAGGCACATGATCAGTGTATGATAGCAAACATGATCAGCGCATGATCAGTCACATGATCAGCGCCATTAAGTCACGTGATCAGTGCATGATAGTCATGTGATCAGTCCATGCTCACTCACGGTATCAGTGCATGATCAGCCACGTGATCAGTGCATGATCTGTCACAAGATTAGTGTATGATCATCCACGTGATCAGTGCACGGGCAGTCATGTGATCAGTGCATGATATAGACGTGAACAGTGCATGATCAGTCACGTGATCAGTGCATGATAGCCACGTGATCAGTGCATGATCAGTCACCTGATCGGTGCATGATCATTCACGTGACCTGTACATGGTAGCTACGTGATCATTGCATGATCAGCCACGTGAGCAGTTCATGATAGCCACGTGATCACTGCATGATCAGTCACGTGATCAGTGCATGATCAGTCACGTGACCAGTACATGGTAGCTGCGTGATCATGGCGTGATCAGTGGCATGATCAGCCACGTGAGCAGTGCATGATAGCCACGTGATCAGTGCATGATCAGACACGAGATCAGTGCATGATCAGTCACGTGATCAGTGCATGATCAGCCACGTGATCAGTGCATGACCAGGCACGTGATCAGTGTATGTCCAGCCAAGTGATCAGTGCATGATAGCCACGTGATCAGTGCATGATCATTCACATGATCAGTGCATGATCAGTCATGTGATAGGTGTGTGATCAGCCACGTGAACAGTGCATGCTCAGTCACGTGATCAGGGCCTGCTGAGCTGTGTGATTACTGTCTGCTCATCTGCTTGACAATTGCCAGCTGAGCTGCACGATTCCTGCCTGTCAGCTGCTTGACAATTGCCACCTGTGCTGCGTAATTCCTGCCTGCTCATCTACTTGATTATTGCCAGCTCAGCAGCATGATTTCTCAGACGTGAATTACATGATTATAGCCTGCTGACTGATTCCTGCCTACTCAGCTCTATGTTCATTGCCTCCATAGGCACATGATCAGTGTGTGACACCAAACATGATCAGCACATGATCAGTCACATGATCAATGAATGATAAGCCACGTGATCAATGCATGATCAGTCACGTGATACATGTGTGATCAGCCACGTGATCAGTGCATGATGAGCCACGTGATCAGTGCAGGATCAATTACGTAATCAGTGCATGATCAGTCACGTGACCAGTACATGGTTGCTACGTGATCATTGCATGATCAGCCACGTGAGCAGAGCATGATAGCCACGTGGTCAGTGCATGATCAGTCACGTGATCAGTACATGATGAGTCACGTGAACAGTGCATGATCATTTACGTGATCTTTGCATGATCAGTCACGTTATCCAGTATACGGTTGCTACGTGATCATTCCATGACGAGCCACGTGTGCAGTGCATGATAGCCACGTGATGTGTGCATGAGTTACGTGAGCAGAGTATGATCAGCCACGTGATCAGTGCATGAGTGCCACGTGATCAGTGCATGATATGTCACGTGACAGGTGTGTGATCAGCCACGTGAACAGTGCATGTTCAGCCACGTGATCAGTGCATGATAGCCACGTGATCAGTGCATGATCAGTTACGTGAGCAGTGTATGATCAGCCACGTGATCAGTGCATGGTCAGACACGTGAACAGTGTATGATCAGCCACGTGATCAGTGCATGATATCCAAGTGATCAGTGCGTGATCATCACGTGATCAGTGTATGACCAGCCACGTGAACAGTGCATGCTCAGTCCCGTGATCTGGGCCTGCTGAGCTGCGTGATTACTGTCTGCTCATCTGCTTGACAATTGCCAGCTGAGCTGCACGATTCCTGCCTGTCATCTGCTTGACAATTGCCAGCTGTGCTGCGTAATTCCTGCCTGCTCAGCTGCTTGATTATTGCCAGCTGAGCAGCACGATTCCTCACACCTGTGTTCCATGATTATTGCCTGCTGACTGTTTGATTCGTGCCTACTCAGCTCTTTGTTTATTGCTTCCAGAGGCACATGATCACTGTATGATAGCATACATGATCAGGGCATAATCAGTCACATGATCAGCGCCATTAAGTCATGTGATCACTACATGATAGTCATGTGATCAGTCCATGCTCAGTCACGGTATCAGTGCATGATCAGCCACGTGATCAGTGCATGATCTGTCACAAGATTAGTGTATGATCATCCACGTGATCAGTGCACGGGCAGTCATGTTATCAGTGCATGATATAGACGTGAACAGTGCATGATCAGTCCCGTGATCATTGCATGATCAGCCACGTGAGTAGTTCATGATCGCCACGTGATCACTGCATGATCAGTCACGTGATCAGTGCATGATCAGTCACGTGACCAGTACATGGTAGCTGCGTGATCATGGCATGATCATGGCATGATCAGCCACGTGAGCAGTGCATGATAGCCACGTGATCAGTGCATGATCAGACACGAGATCAGTGCATGATCAGTCACGTGATCAGTGCATGATCAGCCACGAGATCAGTGCATGACCAGGCACGTGATCAGTGTATGTCCAGCCAAGTGATCAGTGCATGATAGCCACGTGATCAGTGCATGAGAGCCACGTGATCAGTGCATAGTCAGTCACGTGATACATGTGTGATCAGCCACGTGATCAGTGCGTGATGAGCCACGTGATCAGTGCAGGTTCAATTACGTGATCAGTGCATGATCAGTCACGTGACCAGTACATGGTTGCTACGTGATCGTTGCATGATCAGCCACGTGAGCAGAGCATGATAGCCACGTGATCAGTGCATGATCAGTTACGTGAGCAGTGTATGATCAGCCACGTGATCAGTGCATGGTCAGACACGTGAACAGTGTATGATCAGCCACGTGATCAGTGCATGATATCCAAGTGATCAGTGCATGATCATCACGTGATCAGTGTATGATCAGCCACGTGAACAGTGCATGCTCAGTCACGTGATCTGGGCCTGCTGAGCTGCGTGATTACTGTCTGCTCATCTGCTTGACAATTTCCAGCTGAGCTGCACGATTCCTGCCTGTCATCTGCTTGACAATTGCAGCTGAGCTGCACGATTCCTGCCTGTCATCTGCTTGACAATTGCCAGCTGTGCTGCGTAATTCCTGCCTGCTCAGCTGCTTGATTATTGCCAGCTGAGCAGCATGATTCCTCACACCTGAGTTCCATGATTATTGCCTGCTGACTGTTTGATTCGTGCCTACTCAGCTCTTTGTTTATTGCCTCTAGAGGCACATGATCAGTGTATGATAGCAAACATGATCAGCGCATGATCAGTCACATGATCAGCGCCATTAAGTCACATGATCACTACATGATAGTCATGTGATCAGTCCATGCTCAGTCACGGTATCAGTGCATGATCAGCCACGTGATCAGTGCATGATCTGTCACAAGATTAGTGTATGATCATCCACGTGATCAGTGCACGGGCAGTCATGTGATCAGTGCATTATATAGACGTGAACAGTGCATGATCAGTCTAGTGATCAGTGCATGATAGCCACGTGATCAGTGCATGATCAGTCACCTTATGGGTGTATGATCATTCACGTGACCTGTACATGGTAGCTACATGATCATTGCATGATCAGCCACGTGAGTAGTTCATGATAGCCACGTGATCACTGCATGATCAGTCACGTGATCAGTGCATGATCAGTCATGTGACCAGTACATGGTAGCTGCGTGATCATGACATGATCAGCCACCTGAGCAGTGCATGATAGCCACGTGATCAGTGCATGATCAGACACGAGATCAGTGCATGATCAGTCACGTAATCAGTGCATGATCAGTCATGTGACCAGTACATGGTAGCTGCGTGATCATCGCATGATCAGCCACATGAGCAGTGCATGATAGCTACGTGATCAGTACGTGATCAGACACGAGATCAGTGCATGATCAGTCACGTGATCAGTGCATGATGAGCCACGTGATCAGTGCATGACCAGGCACGTGATCAGTGTATGTCCAGCCAAGTGATCAGTGCATGATAGCCACGTGATCAGTGCATGATCAGTCACATGATCAGTGCATGATCAGTCATGTGATAGGTGTGTGATCAGCCACGTGAACAGTGCATGCTCAGTCACGTGATCAGGGCCTGCTGAGCTGCGTGATTACTGTCTGCTCATCTGCTTGACAATTGCCAGCTGAGCTGCACGATTCCTGCCTGTCAGCTGCTTGACAATTGCCACCTGTGCTGCGTAATTCCTGCCTGCTCATCTACTTGATTATTGCCAGCTCAGCAGCATGATTTCTCAGAGGTGAATTACATGATTATAGCCTGCTGACTGATTCCTGCCTACTCAGCTCTATGTTCATTGCCTCCATAGGCACATGATCAGTGTGTGACACCAAACATGATCAGCACATGATCAGTCACATGATCAATGAATGATAAGCCAGGTGATCAGTGCATGATCAATTATGTGATCAGTGCATGATCAGTCATGTGACAAGTACATGGTAGCTGCGTGATCATTGCATGATCAGCCAAGTGAGCAGTGCATGATAGCCACGTGATCAGTGCATGATCAGTCACGTGATCTCTGCATGATCAGTCACGTGATCTGTGCATGATCAGTCACATGATCAGTGCATGATCAATTACCTGATCAGTGCATGATCAGTCACGTGACCAGTGCATGGCAGCTCCGTGATCATTGCATGATCAGCCACGTGATCAGTGCATGATAGCCACGTGATCAGTGCATGATAGCCACGTGATCAGTGCATGATTAGTCACGTGATACGTGTGTGATCAGCCACGTGATCAGTGCATGTTATCCACGTGATCAGTGCAGGATAGCCACGTGATCACTTCATGATTATTTACGTGATCTGTACATGATCAGTCACGTGATACGAGTGTGATCAGCCACCGATCAGTGCGTGATGAGCCATGTGATCAGTGCAGGATCAATTACGTGATCAGTGCATGATCAGTCACATGACCAGTACATGGTAGCTACGTGATCAGTGGGTGATCAGCCACGTGATCAGTTCATGATAGCTACGTGATCAGTGCATGATAGCCACATGATCAATGCATGAGAGCCACGTGATCAGTGCATGATCAGTCACGTGATACATGTGTGATCAGCCACGTGATCAGCGCATGATGAGCCACGTGATCAGTGGAGGATCAATTACGTGATCAGTGCATGATCAGTCACATGACAAGTACATGGTTGCTACGTGATCCTTGCATGATCAGCCACGTGAGAAGAGCATGATAGCCACGTGGTCAGTGCATGATCAGTCACGTGATCAGTACATGATCAGTCACGTGACCAGTGCATGATCATTAACGTGATCTGTGCATGATCAGTCACGTTACCAGTATATGGTTGCTACGTGATCATTCCATGACGAGCCACGTGAGCAGTGCATGATAGCCACGTGATGTGTGCATGAGTTACGTGAGCAGAGTATGATCAGGCACGTGATCAGTGCATGAGTGCCACGTGATCAGTGCATGATTTGTCACGTGACAGGTGTGTGATCAGCCACGTGAACAGTGCATGTTCAGCCACGTGATCAGTGCATGATAGCCACGTGATCAGTGCATGATCAGTTACGTGAGCAGTGTATGGTCAGCCACGTGATCAGTGCATGGTCAGACACGTGAACAGTGTATGATCAGCCACGTGATCAGTGCATGATATCCAAGTGATCAGTGCATGATCATCACGTGATCAGTGTATGATCAGCCACGTGAACAGTGCATGCTCAGTCCCGTGATCTGGGCCTGCTGAGCTGCGTGATTACTGTCTGCTCATCTGCTTGACAATTGCCAGCTGAGCTGCACGATTCCTGCCTGTCATCTGCTTGACAATTGCCAGCTGTGCTGCATAATTCCTGCCTGCTCAGCTGCTTGATTATTGCCAGCTGAGCAGCATGATTCCTCACACCTGAGTTCCATGATTATTGCCTGCTGACTGTTTGATTCGTGCCTACTCAGCTCTTTGTTTATTGCCTCCAGAGGCACATGATCAGTGTATGATAGCAAACATGATCAGCGCATGATCAGTCACATGATCAGCGCCATTAAGTCACGTGATCACTACATGATAGTCATGTGATCAGTCCATGCTCAGTCACGGTATCAGTGCATGATCAGCCACGTGATCAGTGCATGATCTGTCACAAGATTAGTGTATGATCATCCACGTGATCAGTGCACGGGCAGTCATGTGATCAGTGCATGATATAGACGTGAACAGTGCATGATCAGTCTCGTGATCAGTGCATGATAGCCACGTGATCAGTGCATGATCAGTCACCTGATGGGTGTATGATCATTCACGTGACCTGTACATGGTAGCTACGTGATCATTGCATGATCAGCCACGTGAGCAGTGCATGATAGCCACGTGATCAGTGCATGATCAGACACGAGATCAGTGCATGATCAGTCACGTGATCAGTGCATGATCAGCCACGTGATCAGTGCATGACCAGGCACGTGATCAGTGTATGTCCAGCCAAGTGATCAGTGCATGATAGCCACGTGATCAGTGCATGATCATTCACATGATCAGTGCATGATCAGTCATGTGATAGGTGTGTGATCAGCCACGTGAACAGTGCATGCTCAGTCACGTGATCAGGGCCTGCTGAGCTGCGTGATTACTGTCTGCTCATCTGCTTGACAATTGCCAGCTGAGCTGCACGATTCCTGCCTGTCAGCTGCTTGACAATTGCCACCTGTGCTGCGTAATTCCTGCCTGCTCATCTACTTGATTATTGCCAGCTCAGCAGCATGATTTCTCAGAGGTGAATTACATGATTATAGCCTGCTGACTGATTCCTGCCTACTCAGCTCTATGTTCATTGCCTCCATAGGCACATGATCAGTGTGTGACACCAAACATGATCAGCGCATGATCAGTCACATGATCAATGCATGATAAGCCAGGTGATCAGTGCATGATCAATTATGTGATCAGTGCATGATCAGTCATGTGACAAGTACATGGTAGCTGCGTGATCATTGCATGATCAGCCACGTGAGCAGTGCATGATAGCCACGTGATCAGTGCATGATCAGTCACGTGATCTCTGCATGATCAGTTACGTGATCTGTGCATGATCAGTCACATGATCAGTGCATGATCAATTACCTGATCAGTGCATGATCAGTCACGTGACCAGTGCATGGCAGCTCCGTGATCATTGCATGATCAGCCACGTGATCAGTGCATGATAGCCACGTGATCAGTGCATGATAGCCACGTGATCAGTGCATGATTAGTCACGTGATACGTGTGTGATCAGCCACGTGATCAGTGCATGTTATCCACGTGATCAGTGCAGGATAGCCACGTGATCACTTCATGATTATTTACGTGATCTGTACATGATCAGTCACGTGATACGAGTGTGATCAGCCACCGGATCAGTGCGTGATGAGCCATGTGATCAGTGCAGGATCAATTACGTGATCAGTGCATGATCAGTCACATGACCAGTACATGGTAGCTACGTGATCATTGCGTGATCAGCCACGTGATCAGTTCATGATAGCTACGTGATCAGTGCATGATAGCCACATGATCAGTGCATGAGAGCCACGTGATCAGTGCATGATCAGTCACGTGATACATGTGTGATCAGCCACGTGATCAGCGCATGATGAGCCACGTGATCAGTGGAGGATCAATTACGTGATCAGTGCATGATCAGTCACGTGACAAGTACATGGTTGCTACGTGATCCTTGCATGATCAGCCACATGAGCAGAGCATGATAGCCACGTAGTCAGTGCATGATCAGTCACGTGATCAGTACATGATCAGTCACGTGACCAGTGCATGATCATTGACGTGATCTTTGCATGATCAGTCACGTTACCAGTATATGGTAGCTACGTGATCATTCCATGACGAGCCACGTGAGCAGTGCATGATCAGCCACGTGATGTGTGCATGAGTTACGTGAGCAGAGTATGATCAGCCACGTGATCAGTGCATGAGTGCCACGTGATCAGTGCATGATATGTCACGTGACAGGTGTGTGATCAGCCACGTGAACAGTGCATGTTCAGCCACGTGATCAGTGCATGATAGCCACGTGATCAGTGCATGATCAGTTACGTGAGCAGTGTATGGTCAGCCACGTGATCAGTGCATGGTCAGACAGGTGAACAGTGTATGATCAGCCACGTGATCAGTGCATGATATCCAAGTGATCAGTGCATGATCATCACGTGATCAGTGTATGATCAGCCACGTGAACAGTGCATGCTCAGTCCCGTGATCTGGGCCTGCTGAGCTGCGTGATTACTGTCTGCTCATCTGCTTGACAATTGCCAGCTGAGCTGCACGATTCCTGCCTGTCATCTGCTTGACAATTGCCAGCTGTGCTGCGTAATTCCTGCCTGCTCAGCTGCTTGATTATTGCCAGCTGAGCAGCATGATTCCTCACACCTGAGTTCCATGATTATTGCCTGCTGACTGTTTGATTCGTGCCTACTCAGCTCTTTGTTTATTGCCTCCAGAGGCACATGATCAGTGTATGATAGCAAACATGATCAGCGCATGATCAGTCACATGATCAGCGCCATTAAGTCACGTGATCACTACATGATAGTCACGTGATCAGTCCATGCTCAGTCACGGTATCAGTGCATGATCAGCCACGTGATCAGTGCATGATCTGTCACAAGATTAGTGTATGATCATCCACGTGATCAGTGCACGGGCAGTCATGTGATCAGTGCATGATATAGACGTGAACAGTGCATGATCAGTCTCGTGATCAGTGCATGATAGCCACGTGATCAGTGCATGATCAGTCACCTGATGGGTGTATGATCAGTCACGTGACCTGTACATGGTAGCTACCTGATCATTGCATGATCAGCCACGTGAGCAGTGCATGATAGCCACGTGATCAGTGCATGATCAGACACGAGATCAGTGCATGATCAGTCACGTGATCAGTGCATGATCAGCCACGTGATCAGTGCATGACCAGGCACGTGATCAGTGTATGTCCAGCCAAGTGAACAGTGCATGATCAGCCACGTGATCAGTGCATGATCATCCACGTGATCAGTGCATGATCAGTCATGTGATCGGTGTGTGATCAGCCACGTGAACAGTGCATGCTCAGTCACGTGATCAGGGCCTGCTGAGCTGCGTGATTACTGTCTGCTCATCTGCTTGACAATTGCCAGCTGAGCTGCACGATTCCTGCCTGTCATCTGCTTGACAATTGCCACCTGTGCTGCGTAATTCCTGCCTGCTCAGCTACTTGATTATTGCCAGCTCAGCAGCATGATTTCTCACACCTGAATTACATGATTATAGCCTGCTGACTGATTCGTGCCTACTCAGCTCTTTGTTTATTGCCTCCAGAGGCACATGATCAGTGTGTGACAGCAAACATGATCAGCGCATGATCAGTCACATGATCAACGCATGATAAGTCAGGTGATCACTGCATGATCAATTATGTGATCAGTCCATGATCAGTCACGTGACAAGTGCATGGTAGCTGCGTGATCATTGCATGATCAGCCACGTGAGCAGTGCATGATAGCCACGTGATCAGTGCATGATCAGTCACGTGATCTCTGCATGATCAGTTACGTGATCTGTGCATGATCAGTCACATGATCAGTGCATGATCAGTTACGTGATCAGTGCATGATCAGTCACGTGACCAGTGCATGGCAGCTACGTGATCATTGCATGATCAGCCACGTGATCAGTGCATGATAGCCACGTGATCAGTGCATGATAGCCACGTGATCAGTGCATGATTAGTCACGTGATACATGTGTGATCAGCCACGTGATCAGTGCATGTTATCCACGTGATCAGTGCAGGATAGCCACGTGATCACTTCATGCATTATTTACGTGATCTGTACATGATCAGTCACGTGATACGAGTGCATGATCAGCCACCTGATCAGTGCGTGATGAGCCATGTGATCAGTGCAGGATCAGTCACGTGATCAGTGCATGATCAGTCACATGACCAGTGCATGGTAGCACGTGATCATTGCGTGATCAGCCACGTGATCAGTGCATGATAGCCACGTGATCAGTGCATGATAGCCACGTGATCAGTGCATGAGAGCCACGTGATCAGTGCATGATCAGTCACGTGATACATGTGTGATCAGCCACGTGATCAGCGCATGATGAGCCACGTGATCAGTGCAGGATCAATTACGTGATCAGTGCATGATCAGTCACGTGACCAGTACATGGTTGCTACGTGATCCTTGCATGATCAGCCACGTGAGCAGAGCATGATAGCCACGTGATCAGTGCATGATCAGTCACGTGATCAGTGCATGATCAGCCACGTGAACAGTGCATGATCATTGACGTGATCTTTGCATGATCAGTCACGTGACCAGTATATGGTTGCTACGTGATCATTCCATGACGAGCCACGTGAGCAGTGCATGATAGCCACGTGATGTGTGCATGAGTTACGTGAGCAGAGTATGATCAGCCACGTGATCAGTGCATGAGTGCCACGTGATCAGTGCATGATATGTCACGTGACAGGTGTGTGATCAGCCACGTGAACAGTGCATGTTCAGCCACGTGATCAGTGCATGATAGCCACGTGATCAGTGCATGATCAGTTACGTGAGCAGTGTATGATCAGCCACGTGATCAGTGCATGGTCAGACAGGTGAACAGTGTATGATCAGCCACGTGATCAGTGCATGATATCCAAGTGATCAGTGCATGATCATCACGTGATCAGTGTATGACCAGCCACGTGAACAGTGCGTGCTCAGTCCCGTGATCTGGGCCTGCTGAGCTGCGTGATTACTGTCTGCTCATCTGCTTGACAATTGCCAGCTGAGCTGCACGATTCCTGCCTGTCATCTGCTTGACAATTGCCAGCTGTGCTGCGTAATTCCTGCCTGCTCACCTGCTTGATTATTGCCAGCTGAGCAGCATGATTCCTCACACCTGAGTTCCATGATTATTGCCTGCTGACTGTTTGATTCGTGCCTACTCAGCTCTTTGTTTATTGCCTCCAGAGGCACATGATCAGTGTATGATAGCAAACATGATCAGCGCATGATCAGTCACATGATCAGTGCCATTAAGTCACGTGATCACTACATGATAGTCATGTGATCAGTCCATGCTCATTCACGGTATCAGTGCATGATCAGCCACGTGATCAGCGCATGATCTGTCACAAGATTAGTGTATGATCTTCCACGTGATCAGTGCACGGGCAGTCATGTTATCAGTGCATGATATAGACGTGAACAGTGCATGATCAGTCCCGTGATCATTGCATGATCAGCCACGTGAGTAGTTCATGATCGCCACGTGATCACTGCATGATCAGTCACGTGATCAGTGCATGATCAGTCATGTGACCAGTACATGGTAGCTGCGTGATCATGGCATGATCAGCCACGTGAGCAGTGCATGATAGCCACGTGATCAGTGCATGATCAGACACGAGATCAGTGCATGATCAGTCACGTGAGCAGTGCATGGTAGCCGCGTGATCAGTGCATGATCAGCCACGAGATCAGTGCATGATCAGCCACGTGATCAGTGCATGATCAGCCACGTGATCAGTGCATGATCAGCCACGTGATCAGTGCATGATCAGCCACGTGATCAGTGCATGATCAGTCACCTGATGAGTGCATGATCAGTCACGTGACCTGTACATGGTAGCCACGTGATCATTGCATGATCAGCCACGTGAGTAGTTCATGACAGCCACGTGATCAGTGCATGATCAGCCACGTGATAAGTGCATGACCAGGCACGTGATCAGTGTATGTCCAGCCAAGTGATCAGTGCATGATAGCCACGTGATCAGTGCATGATCAGTCACGTGATCAGTGCATGATCAGTTACGTGATCAGTGTATGATCAGCCACGTGATCAGTGCATGATCAGCCACATGATCAGTGCATGATCAATTACGTGATCAGTGCATGATCAGTCACGTGACAAGTACATGGTAGCTACGTGATCATTGCCTGATCAGCCACATGATCAGTGAATGATAGCCACGTGATCAGTGCATGATCAGTCATGTGATACGTGCGTGATCAGCCACGTGATCAGTGCATGATATCCACGTGATCAGTGCATGACAGCCACGTGATCAGTGCATGAGAGCCACGTGATCAGTGCATGATCAGTCACGTGATACATGTGTGATCAGCCACGTGATCAGTGCATGATGAGCCACGTGAACAGTGCAGGATCAATTACGTGATCAGTGCATGATCAGTCACGTGACCAGTACATGGTTGCTACGTGATCATTGCATGATCAGCCCCGTGAGCAGAGCATGATAGCCACGTGGTCAGTGCATGATCAGTCACGTGATCAGTACATGATCAGTCACGTGACCAGTGCATGATCATTTACGTGATCTTTGCATAATCAGTCACGTTACCAGTATATGGTTGCTACGTGATCATTCCATGACGAGCCACGTGAGCAGTGCATGATAGCCACGTGATGTGTGCATGAGTTACGTGAGCAGAGTATAATCAGCCACGTGATCAGTGCATGAGTGCCACGTGATCAGTGCATGATATGTCACGTGACAGGTGTGTGATCAGCCACATGAACAGTGCATGTTCAGCCACGTGATCAGTGCATGATAGCCACGTGATCAGTGCATGATCAGTTACGTGAGCAGTGTATGATCAGCCACGTGATCAGTGCATGATCAGACACGTGAACAGTGTATGATCAGCCACGTGATCAGTGCATGATATCCAAGTGATCAGTGCATGATCATCACGTGATCAGTGTATGATCAGCCACGTGAACAGTGCATGCTCAGTCCCGTGATCTGGGCCTGCTGAGCTGCGTGATTACTGTCTGCTCATCTGCTTGACAATTGCCAGCTGAGCTGCACGATTCCTGCCTGTCATCTGCTTGACAATTGCCAGCTGTGCTGCGTAATTCCTGCCTGCTCAGCTGCTTGATTATTGCCAGCTGAGCAGCATGATTCCTCACACCTGAGTTCCATGATTATTGCCTGCTGACTGTTTGATTCGTGCCTACTCAGCTCTTTGTTTATTGCCTCCAGAGGCACATGATCAGTGTATGATAGCAAACTTGATCAGCGCATGATCAGTCACATGATCAGCGCCATTAAGTCACGTGATCACTACATGATAGTCATGTGATCAGTCCATGCTCAGTCACGGTATCAGTGCATGATCAGCCACGTGATCAGTGCATGATCTGTCACAAGATTAGTGTATGATCATCCACGTGATCAGTGCACGGGCAGTCATGTGATCAGTGCATGATATAGACGTGAACAGTGCATGATCAGTCTCGTGATCAGTGCATGATAGCCACGTGATCAGTGCATGATCAGTCACCTGATGGGTGTATGATCATTCACGTGACCTGTACATGGTAGCTACATGATCATTGCATGATCAGCCACGTGAGTAGTTCATGATAGCCACGTGATCACTGCATGATCAGTCACGTGATCAGTGCATGATCAGTCATGTGACCAGTACATGGTAGCTGCGTGATCATGGCATGATCAGCCACGTGAGCAGTGCATGATAGCCACGTGATCAGTGCGTGATCAGACACGAGATCAGTGCATGATCAGTCACGTGATCAGTGCATGATCAGCCACGTGATCAGTGCATGACCAGGCACGTGATCAGTGTATGTCCAGCCAAGTGATCAGTGCATGATAGCCACGTGATCAGTGCATGATCATTCACATGATCAGTGCATGATCAGTCATGTGATAGGTGTGTGATCAGCCACGTGAACAGTGCATGCTCAGTCACGTGATCAGGGCCTGCTGAGCTGCGTGATTACTGTCTGCTCATCTGCTTGACAATTGCCAGCTGAGCTGCACGATTCCTGCCTGTCAGCTGCTTGACAATTGCCACCTGTGCTGCGTAATTCCTGCCTGCTCATCTACTTGATTATTGCCAGCTCAGCAGCATGATTTCTCAGAGGTGAATTACATGATTATAGCCTGCTGACTGATTCCTGCCTACTCAGCTCTATGTTCATTGCCTCCATAGGCACATGATCAGTGTGTGACACCAAACATGATCAGCACATGATCAGTCACATGATCAATGCATGATAAGCCAGGTGATCAGTGCATGATCAATTATGTGATCAGTGCATGATCAGTCATGTGACAAGTACATGGTAGCTGCGTGATCATTGCATGATCAGCCACGTGAGCAGTGCATGATAGCCACGTGATCAGTGCATGATCAGTCACGTGATCTCTGCATGATCAGTTACGTGATCTGTGCATGATCAGTCACATGATCAGTGCATGATCAATTACCTGATCAGTGCATGATCAGTCACGTGACCAGTGCATGGCAGCTCCGTGATCATTGCATGATCAGCCACGTGATCAGTGCATGATAGCCACGTGATCAGTGCATGATAGCCACGTGATCAGTGCATGATTAGTCACGTGATACGTGTGTGATCACCCACGTGATCAGTGCATGTTATCCACGTGATCAGTGCAGGATAGCCACGTGATCACTTCATGATTATTTACGTGATCTGTACATGATCAGTCACGTGATACGAGTGTGATCAGCCACCGGATCAGTGCGTGATGAGCCATGTGATCAGTGCAGGATCAATTACGTGATCAGTGCATGATCAGTCACATGACCAGTACATGGTCAGCTACGTGATCATTGCGTGATCAGCCACGTGATCAGTTCATGATAGCTACGTGATCAGTGCATGATAGCCACATGATCAGTGCATGAGAGCCACGTGATCAGTGCATGATCAGTCACGTGATACATGTGTGATCAGCCACGTGATCAGCGCATGATGAGCCACGTGATCAGTGCAGGATCAATTACGTGATCAGTGCATGATCAGTCACGTGACCAGTACATGGTTGCTACGTGATCCTTGCATGATCAGCCACATGATCAGAGCATGATAGCCACGTGATCAGTGCATGATCAGTCACGTGATCAGTACATGATCAGTCACTTGAACAGTGCATGATCATTGACGTGATCTGTGCATGATCAGTCACATGACCAGTATATGGTAGCTACGTGATCATTCCATGACAAGCCACGTGAGCAGTGCATGATAGCCACGTGATGTGTGCATGAGTTACGTGAGCAGAGTATGATCAGCCACGTGATCAGTGCATGAGTGCCACGTGATCAGTGCATGATATGTCACGTGACAGGTGTGTGATCAGCCACGTGAACAGTGCATGTTCAGCCAAGTGATCAGTGCATGATTGCCACGTGATCAGTGCATGATCAGACACGAGATCAGTGCATGATCAGCCACGTGATCAGTGCATGGTCAAACACGTGAACAGTGTATGATCAGCCACGTGAGCAGTGCATGATCAGCCACATGATCAGTGCATGATCAGTCACGTGATCAGTGCATGATGAGCCACTTGATCAGTGCAGGATCAATTACGTGATCAGTGCATGATCAGTCACGTGACCAGTGCATGGTTGCTACGTGATCATTGCATGATCAGCCACGTGAGCAGAGCATGATAGCCACGTGATGTGTGCATGAGTCACGTGAGCAGAGTATGATCAGCCACGTGATCAGTGCATGAGTGCCACGTGATCAGTGCATGATCTGTCACGTGACAGGTGCGTGATCAGCCACGTGAACAGTGCATGTTCAGCCACGTGATCAGTGCATGATAGCCACGTGATCAGTGCATGATCAGTTACGTGAGCAGTGTATGATCAGCCACGTGATCAGTGCATGTTCAGACACGTGATCAGTGCATGATCAGCCACGTGATCAGTGCATGATATCCACATGATCAGTGCATGATCATCACGTGATCAGTGTATGATCAGCCACGTGAACAGTGCATGCTCAGTCACGTGATCTGGGCCTGCTGAGCTGCGTGATTACTGTCTGCTCATCTGCTTGACAATTGCCAGCTGAGCTGCACGATTCCTGCCTGTCATCTGCTTGACAATTGCCAGCTGTGCTGCGTAATTCCTGCCTGCTCAGCTGCTTGATTATTGCCAGCTGAGCAGCATGATTCCTCACACCTGTGTTCCATGATTATTGCCTGCTGAATGTTTGATTCGTGCCTACTCAGCTCTTTGTTTATTGCCTCCAGAGGCACATGATCACTGTATGATAGCAAACATGATCAGCGCATGATCAGTCACATGATCAGCGCCATTAAGTCACGTGATCACTACATGATAGTCATGTGATCAGTCCATGCTCAGTCACGGTATCAGTGCATGATCAGCCACGTGATCAGTGCATGATCTGTCACAAGATTAGTGTATGATCATCCACGTGATCAGTGCACGGGCAGTCATGTTATCAGTGCATGATATAGACGTGAACAGTGCATGATCAGTCACGTGATCAGTGCATGATCAGGCACGTGATCAGTGCATGATGCCACGTGATCACTGCATGATCAGTCACGTGATCAGTGCATGATCAGTCACGTGACCAGTACATGGTAGCTGCGTGATCATGGCATGATCAGCCACGTGAGCAGTGCATGATAGCCACGTGATCAGTGCATGATCAGACACGAGATCAGTGCATGATCAGTCACGTGATCAGTGCATGATCAGCCACGTGATCAGTGCATGAGAGCCACGGGATCAGTGCATGGTCAGTCACGTGATACATGTGTGATCAGCCACGTGATCAGTGCATGATGAGCCACGTGATCAGTGCAGGATCAATTACGTGATCAGTGCATGATCAGTCACGTGACCAGTACATGGTTGCTACGTGATCGTGCATGATCAGCCACGTGAGCAGAGCATGATAGCCACGTGATAAGTGCATTATCAGTTACGTGAGCAGTGTATGATCAGCCACGTGATCAGTGCATGGTCAGACACGTGAACAGTGTATGATCAGCCACGTGATCAGTGCATGATATCCAAGTGATCAGTGCATGATCATCACGTGATCAGTGCATGATCAGCCACGTGAACAGTGCATGCTCAGTCACGTGATCTGGGCCTGCTGAGCTGCGTGATTACTGTCTGCTCATCTGCTTGACAATTGCCAGCTGAGCTGCACGATTCCTGCCTGTCATCTGCTTGACAATTGCCAGCTGTGCTGCGTAATTCCTGCCTGCTCAGCTGCTTGATTATTGCCAGCTGAGCAGCATGATTCCTCACAGCTGAGTTCCATGATTATTGCCTGCTGAATGTTTGATTCGTGCCTACTCAGCTCTTTGTTTATTGCCTCCAGAGGCACATGATCAGTGTATGATAGCAAACATGATCAGCGCATGATCAGTCACATGATCAGCGCCATTAAGTCACGTGATCACTACATGATCAGTCATGTGATCAGTCCATGCTCAGTCACGGTATAAGTGCATGATCAGCCACGTGATCAGTGCATGATCTGTCACAAGATTAGTGTATGATCATCCACGTGATCAGTGCACGGGCAGTCATGTGATCAGTGCATGATATAGACCTGAACAGTGCATGATCAGTCTCGTGATCAGTGCATGATAGCCACGTGATCAGTGCATGATCAGTCACCTGATCGGTGAATGATCATTCACGTGACCTGTACATGGTAGCTACGTGATCATTGCATGATCAGCCACGTGAGCAGTGCATGATAGCCACGTGATCACTGCATGATAGCCACGTGATCAGTGCATGATCAGGCACGTGATCAGTGCATGTCCAGCCAAGTGATCAGTGCATGATCAGCCACGTAATCAGTGCATGATCAGTCACATGATCAGTGCATGATCAGTTACGTGATCAGTGTATGATCAGCCACGTGATCAGTGCATGATCAGCCACATGATCAGTGCATGATCAATTACGTGATCAGTGCATGATCAGTCACGTGACCAGTACATGGTAGCTACGTGATCATTGCCTGATCAGCCACATGATCAGTGCATGATAGCCACGTGATCAGTGCATAATAGCCACGTGATCAGTGCATGATCAGTCATGTGATACGTGTGTGATCAGCCACGTGATCAGTGCATGATATCCACGTGATCAGTGCATGACAGCCACGTGATCAGTGCATGATCAGTCACGTGATACATGTGTGATCAGCCACGTGATCAGTGCATGATGAGCCACGTGATCAGTGCAGGATCAATTACGTGATCAGTGCATGATCAGTCACGTGACCAGTACATGGTTGCTACGTGATCATTGCATGATCAGCCACGTGAGCAGAGCATGATAGCCACGTGGTCAGTGCATGATCAGTCACGTGATCAGTACATGATCAGTCACGTGAACAGTGCATGATCATTTACGTGATCTGTGCATGATCAGTCACGTTACCAGTATATGGTTGCTACGTGATCATTCCATGACGAGCCACGTGAGCAGTGCATGATAGCCACGTGATGTGTGCATGAGTTACGTGAGCAGAGTATGATCAGCCACGTGATCAGTGCATGAGTGCCACGTGATCAGTGCATGATATGTCACGTGACAGGTGTGTGATCAGCCACGTGAACAGTGCATGTTCAGCCACGTGATCAGTGCATGATAGCCACGTGATCAGTGCATGATCAGTTACGTGAGCAGTGTATGATCAGCCACGTGATCAGTGCATGGTCAGACACGTGAACAGTGGATGATCAGCCACGTGATCAGTGCATGATATCCAAGTGATCAGTGCATGATCATCACGTGATCAGTGTATGATCAGCCACGTGAACAGTGTATGCTCAGTCCCGTGATCTGGGCCTGCTGAGCTGCGTGATTACTGTCTGCTCATCTGCTTGTCAATTGCCAGCTGAGCTTCACGATTCCTGCCTGTCATCTGCTTGACAATTGCCAGCTGTGCTGCGTAATTCCTGCATGCTCAGCTGCTTGATTATTGCCAGCTGAGCAGCATGATTCCTCACACCTGAGTTCCATGATTATTGCCTGCTGACTGTTTGATTCGTGCCTACTCAGCTCTTTGTTTATTGCCTCCAGAGGCACATGATCAGTGTATGATAGCAAACATGATCAGCGCATGATCAGTCACGTGATCAGCGCCATTAAGTCACGTGATCACTGCATGATAGTCATGTGATCAGTCCATGATCAGTCACGGTATCAGTGCATGATCAGCCACGTGATCAGTGCATGATCTGTCACAAGATTAGTGTATGATCATCCACGTGATCAGTGCACGGGCAGTCATGTGATCAGTGCATGATATAGACGTGAACAGTGCATGATCAGTCTCGTGATCAGTGCATGATAGCCACGTGATCAGTGCATGATCAGTCACCTGATGGGTGTATGATCAGTCACGTGACCTGTACATGGTAGCTACGTGATCATTGCATGATCAGCCACGTGAGTAGTGCATGATAGCCACGTGATCACTGCATGATCAGTCACGTGATCAGTGCATGATCAGTCATGTGACCAGTACATGGTAGCTGCGTGATCATGGCATGATCAGCCACGTGAGCAGTGCATGATAGCCACGTGATCAGTGCGTGATCAGAGACGAGATCAGTGCATGATCAGTCACGTGATCAGTGCATGATCAGCCACGTGATCAGTGCATGACCAGGCACGTGATCAGTGTATGTCCAGCCACGTGATCAGTGCATGATAGCCACGTGATCAGTGCATGATCATTCACGTGATCAGTGCATGATCAGTCATGTGATCGGTGTATGATCAGCCACGTGAACAGTGCATGCTCAGTCACGTGATCAGGGCCTGCTGAGCTGCGTGATTACTGTCTGCTCATCTGCTTGACAATTGCCAGCTGAGCTGCACGATTCCTGCCTGTCAGCTGCTTGACAATTGCCACCTGTGCTGCGTAATTCCTGCCTGCTCAGCTACTTGATTATTGCCAGCTCAGCAGCATGATTTCTCAGACGTGAATTACATGATTATAGCCTGCTGACTGATTCCTGCCTACTCAGCTCTATGTTCATTGCCTCCAGAGGCACATGATCAGTGTGTGACACCAAACATGATCAGCATATGGTCAGTCACATGATCAATGCATGATAAGCCACGTGATCAGTGCATGATCAATTATGTGATCAGTGCATGATCAGTCACGTGACCAGTACATGGTAGCTGCGTGATCAGTGCATGATCAGCCACGTGAGCAGTGCATGATAGCCACGTGATCAGTGCATGATCAGTCACGTGATCTGTGCATGATCAGTTACGTGATCTGTGCATGATCAGTCACATGATCAGTGCATGATCAGTCACCTGATCAGTGCATGATCAGTCACGTGACCAGTGCATGGCAGCTACGTGATCATTGCATGATCAGCCACGTGATCAGTGCATGATAGCCACGTGATCAGTGCATGATCAGCCACGTGATCAGTGCATGATCAGTCACGTGATACAGTGTGTGATCAGCCACGTGATCAGTGCGTGATGAGCCACGTGATCAGTGCAGGATCAGTCACGTGATCAGGTGCATGATCAGTCACGTGACCAGTACATGGTTGCTACGTGATCAGTTGCATGATCAGCCACGTGAGCAGAGCATGATAGCCACGTGATCAGTGCATGATCAGTCACGTGAGCAGTGCATGATCAGCCACGTGATCAGTGCATGGTCAGACACGTGATCAGTGCATGATCAGCCACGTGATCAGTGCATGATAGCCACGTGATCAGTGCATGATCATCACGTGATCAGTGCATGATCAGCCACGTGAACAGTGCATGCTCAGTCACGTGATCTGGGCCTGCTGAGCTGCGTGATTACTGTCTGCTCATCTGCTTGACAATTGCCAGCTGAGCTGCACGATTCCTGCCTGTCATCTGCTTGACAATTGCCAGCTGTGCTGCGTAATTCCTGCCTGCTCAGCTGCTTGATTATTGCCAGCTGAGCAGCATGATTCCTCACACCTGAGTTCCATGATTATTGCCTGCTGAATGTTTGATTCATGCCTACTCAGCTCTTTGTTCATTGCCTCCAGAGGCACATGATCAGTGTATGATAGCAAACAAGATCAGCGCATGATCAGTCACGTGATCAGCGCCATTAAGTCACGTGATCAGTGCATGATAGTCATGTGATCAGTGCATGATCAGTCACGTGATCAGTGCATGATCAGCCACGTGATCAGTGCATGATCTGTCACAAGATTAGTGTATGATCATCCACGTGATCAGTGCACGGGTAGTCATGGGATCAGTGCATGATATAGACGTGAACAGTGCTTGATCAGTCTCGTGATCAGTGCATGATAGCCACGTGATCAGTGCATGATCAGTCACCTGATGGGTGTATGATCAGTCACGTGACCTGTACATGGTAGCTACGTGATCAGTGCATGATCAGCCACGTGAGTAGTGCATGATAGCCACGTGATCAGTGCATGATCAGTCACGTGACCAGTGCATGATCAGTCATGTGACCAGTACATGGTAGCTGCGTGATCAGTGACATGATCAGCCACGTGAACAGTTCATGATAGCCACGTGATCAGTGCATGATCAGACACGAGATCAGTGCATGATCAGTCACGTGATCAGTGCATGATCAGCCACGGTATCAGTGCATGATCAGCCACGTGATCAGTGCATGATCTGTCACAAGATTAGTGTATGATCAGCCACGTGATCAGTGCACGGGCAGTCACGTGATCAGTGCATGATATAGACGTGAACAGTGCATGATCAGTCTCGTGATCAGTGCATGAGAGCCACGTGATCAGTGCATGATCAGTCACGTGATACATGTGTGATCATCCACGTGATCAGTGCATGATGAGCCACGTGATCAGTGCAGGATCAATTACGTGATCAATGCATGATCAGTCACGTGACCAGTACATGGTTGCTACGTGATTGTTGCATGATCAGCCACGTGAGCAGAGTATGATAGCCACGTGGTCAGTGCATGATCAGTCACGTGATCAGTACATGATCAGTCACGTGAACAGTGCATGATCATTTACGTGATCTTTGCATGAGCAGTCACGTTACCAGTATATGGTTGCTACGTGATAATTCCATGACGAGCCACGTGAGCAGTGCATGATAGCCACGTGATGTGTGCATGAGTTACGTGAGCAGAGTATGATCAGCCACTTGATCAGTGCATGAGTGCCACGTGATCAGTGCATGATATGTCACGTGACAGGTGTGTGATCAGCCACGTGAACAGTGCATGATCAGCCACGTGATCAGTGCATGATAGCCACGTGATCAGTGCATGATCAGTTACGTGAGCAGTGTATGGTCAGCCACGTGATCAGTGCATGGTCAGACACGTGAACAGTGTATGATCAGCCACGTGATCAGTGCATGATATCCAAGTGATCAGTGCATGATCATCACGTGATCAGTGTATGATCAGCCACGTGAACAGTGCATGCTCAGTCACGTGATCTGGGCCTGCTGAGCTGCGTGATTACTGTCTGCTCATCTGCTTGACAATTGCCAGCTGAGCTGCACGATTCCTGCCTGTCATCTGCTTGACAATTGCCAGCTGTGCTGCGTAATTCCTGCCTGCTCAGCTGCTTGATTATTGCCAGCTGAGCAGCATGATTCCTCACACCTGAGTTCCATGATTATTGCCTGCTGACTGTTTGATTCGTGCCTACTCAGCTCTTTGTTTAGTGCCTCCAGAGGCACATGATCAGTGTATGATAGCAAACATGATCAGCGCATGATCAGTCACATGATCAGCGCCATTAAGTCACGTGATCACTACATGATAGTCATGTGATCAGTCCATGCTCAGTCACGGTATCAGTGCATGATCAGCCACGTGATCAGTGCATGATCTGTCACAAGATTAGTGTATGATCATCCACGTGATCAGTGCACGGGCAGTCATGTGATCAGTGCATGATATAGACGTGAACAGTGCATGATCAGTCTCGTGATCAGTGCATGATAGCCACGTGATCAGTGCATGATCAGTCACCTGATGGGTGTATGTTCATTCACGTGACCTGTACATGGTAGCTACATGTTCATTGCATGATCAGCCACGTGAGTAGTGCATGATAGCCACGTGATCACTGCATGATCAGTCACGTGATCAGTGCATGATCAGTCATGTGACCAGTGCATGGTAGCTGCGTGATCAGTGACATGATCAGCCACGTGAGCAGTGCATGATAGCCACGTGATCAGTGCATGATCAGACACGAGATCAGTGCATGATCAGTCACGTGATCAGTGCATGATCAGCCACGGTGATCAGTGCATGATCAGCCACGTGATCAGTGCATGATCTGTCACAAGATTAGTGTATGATCATCCAAGTGATTAGTGCACGGGCAGTCATGTGATCAGTGCATGATATAGACGTGAACAGTGCATGATCAGTCTCGTGATCAGTGCATGAGAGCCACGTGATCAGTGCATGATCAGTCACGTGATACATGTGTGATCAGCCACGTGATCAGTGCATGATGAGCCACGTGATCAGTGCAGGATCAATTACGTGATCAGTGCATGATCAGTCACGTGACCAGTACATGGTTGCTACGTGATCCTTGCATGATCAGCCAC
This sequence comes from Bos javanicus, assembly GCF_032452875.1. Taxonomy (NCBI): domain Eukaryota; kingdom Metazoa; phylum Chordata; class Mammalia; order Artiodactyla; family Bovidae; genus Bos; species Bos javanicus. Next base: position 103,930 of record NW_026894411.1, on the reverse strand, counting down.
GTGAGCAGAGCATGATAGCCACGTGAGCAGTGCAAGATCAGTCACGTGATCAGTGCATGATCAGTCACGTGAACAGTGCATGATCATTGACGTGATCTGTGCATGATCAGTCACGTGACCAGTATATGGCAGCTACGTGATCATTCCATGACGAGCCACTTGAGCAGTGCATGATAGCCACGCGATGTGTGCATGATCAGTTACGTGAGCAGAGTATGATCAGCCACGTGATCAGTGCATGAGTGCCACGTGATCAGTGCATGATATGTCACGTGACAGGTGTGTGATCAGCCACGTGAACAGTGCATGTTCAGCCACGTGATCAGTGCATGATCAGTTACCTGAGCAGTGCATGATCAGCCACGTGATCAGTGCATGGTCAGACACGTGAGCAGAGTATGATCAGCCACGTGATCAGTGCATGATAGCCACGTGATCAGTGCATGATCATCACGTGATCAGTGTATGATCAGCCACGTGAATAGTGCATGCTCAGTCACGTGATAAGGGCCTGTTGAGCTGCGTGATTACTGTCTGCTCATCTGCTTGAAAATTGCCAGCTGGGCTGCATGATTCCTGCCTGTCATCTGCTTGACAATTGCCAGCTGTGCTGCATAATTCCTGCCTGCTCAGCTGCTTGATTATTGCCAGCTGAGCAGCATGATTTCTCAGAGGTAAGTTCCATGATTATAGCCTGCTGACTGATTCCTGCCTACTCAGCTCTATGTTCATTGCCTCCAGAGGCACATGATCAGTGTGTGACACCAAACATGATCAGCACATGATCAGTCACATGATTTATGCATGATTAGCCAGGTGGTCAGTGCATGATCAATTATGTGATCAGTGCATGATCAGTCATGTGAGCAGTACATGGTAGCTGAGTGATCATTGCATGATCAGCCACGTGAGCAGTGCATGATAGCCACGTGATCAGTGCATGATCAGTCACGGGATCAGTGCATGATCAATTAGCTGATTAGTGCACGATCAGTCATGTGACCAGTGCATGGTAGCTAGGTGATCATTGCATGATCAGCCACGTGATCAGTGCATGATAGCCACGTGATCAGTGCATGATCAGTCATGTGATACGTGTGTGATCAGCCACGTGATCAGTGCATGATATCCACGTGATCAGTGCAGGATCAGCCACGTGATCACTTCATGATTATTCACGTGATCTGTGCATGATCAGTCACGTGAACAGTGCATGATAAGTCATGTGATCAGTGTATGACCAGCCAAGCGATCAGTGCATGATAGCCACGTGATCAGTGCATGATCAGTCACGTGATCAGTGCATGATCAGTCACGTGATCAGTGTATGATCAGCCACGTGGTCAGTGCATGTTCAGCCAAATAATAAGTGCATTATCAATTACGTGATCAGTGCATGATCAGCCATGTGATCAGTGCATGATCAGTCACGTGATCTACATGATCAGCCACGTGATCAGTGCATAATCAGCCAAATGATAAGTGCATGATCAATTACGTGATCAGTGCATGGGCAGTCATGTGATCAGTGCATGATATAGACGTGATCAGAGCATGATCAGTCTCGTGATCAGTGCATGATAGCCACGTGGTCAGTGCATGATCAGTCACCTGATGGGTGTATGATCATTCACGTGACCTGCACATGTTAGCTACATGATCATTGCATGATCAGCCACGTGAGTAGTGCATGATAGCCACGTGATCACTGCATGATCAGCCACGTAAGCAGTGCATGATAGCCACGTGATCAGTGCATGATCAGACACGAGATCTGTGCATGATCAGTCACGTGATCAGTGCATGATCAGGCACGTGATCAGTGCATGACCAGGCACGTGATCAGTGTATGTCCAGCCAAGTGATCAGTGCATGATAGCCACGTGATCAGTGCATGATCAGCCACGTGATCAGTGCATGACCAGTCACGTGATAGGTTTGTGATCAGCCACGTGAACAGTGCATGCTCAGTCACGTGATCAGGGCCTGCTGAGCTGCGTGATTAGTCTCTGCTCATCTGCTTGACAATTTCCAGCTGAGCTGTACGATTCCTGCCTGTCTTCTCCTTGACAATTGCCACCTGTGCTGCGTAATTCCTGCCTGCTCATCCACTTGATTATTGCCAGCTGAGCAGCATGATTTCTCAGAGGTAAGTTCCATGATTATAGCCTGCTGACTGATTCCTGCCTACTCAGCTCTATGTTCATTGCCTCCAGAGGCACATGATCAGTGTGTGACACCAAACATGATCAGCACATGATCAGTCACATAATCAATGCATGATAAGCCAGGTGATCAGTGCATGATCAATTATGTGAGCATTGCATGATCAGCCACGTGAGCAGTGCATGATAGCCCCGTGATCAGTGCATGATCAGTCACGTGATCTGTGCATGATCAGTCACGTGATCTGTGCATGATCAGTCACGTGATCAGTGCATGATCAGTTACCTGATCAGTGCGTTTTCAGTCACGTGACCAGTGCATGGTAGCTACGTGATCATTGCATGATCATCCACGTAATCAGTGCATGATAGCCACGTGATCAGTGCAATATAGCCACGTGATCAGTGCATGATCAGTCACCTGATGGGGGTATGATCGGTCACGTGACCGGTACATGTTAGCTTCATGATCATTGCATGATCAGCCAAGTGATCAGTGCATGATAGCCACTTGATCAGGGCATAATCAGTCACGTGACCAGTGCATGATCAGTCACGTAATCAGTGCATGATAGCCAAGTGATCAGTGCATGATCACTTACGTGAGCAGTGTATGATCAGCCACGTGATCAGTGCATGTTCAGACACGTGAACAGTGTATGATCAGCCACGTGATCAGTGCATGATCAATCACGTGATCAGTGTATGATCAGCCACGTGAACAGTGCATGCTCAGTCACGTGATCAGGGCCTGCTGAGCTGCGTGATTACTGTCTGCTCATCTGCTTGACAATTGCCAGCTGAGCTGCACGATTCCTGCCTGTCATCTGCTTGACAATTGCCAGCTGTGCTGCGTAATTCCTGCCTGCTCAGCTGCTTGATTATTGCCAGCTGAGCAGCATGATTCCTCACAGCTGAGTTCCATAATTATTGCCTGCTGACTGTTTGATTCGTGCCTACTCAGCTCTTTGTTTATTACCTCCAGAGGCACATGATCAGTGTATGATAGCAAACATGATCAGCGCATGATCAATCACATGGTCTGTGCCATTAAGTCACGTGATCACTACATGATAGTCATGTGATCAGTCCATGCTCAGTCACGGTATCAGTGCATGATCAGCCACGTGATCAGTGCATGATATGACACATGATTAGTGTATGATCATCCACATGATCAGGGCATGGGCAGTCATGTGATCAGTGCATGATTAGACGTGATCAGTGCATTTGCAGTCTCATGGTCAGTGCATGATAGCCACGTGATCAGTGCATGATCAGTCACCTGATGGGTGTATGATCATTCACGTGACCGGTACATGGTAGCTATAAGATCAGTGTATGACCAGCCATGTGATAAGTGCATGATAGCCACGTGATCAGTGCATGATCAGCCACGTGATCAGTGCATGAATAGCCACATGATCAGTGCATGATCAATTACGTCATCAGTGCATGATCAGTCACGTGACCAGTACATGGTAACTGCGTGATTAGTGTATGACCAGCCAAGTGATCAGTGCATGATAGCCACGTGATCAGTGCATGATCAGTCACGTGATCAGTGCATGATCAGTCACGTGATCAGTGCATGATCAGCCACATGATCAGTGCATGATCAATTACGTCATCAGTGCATGATCAGTCACGTTACCAGTACATGGTAGCTGCGTGATAATTGCATGATCAGGTAAGTAGCAGTGCATAATAGCCGCATGATCAGTGTATGATCAGTCACGTGATCAGTGCATGATTATTCACGTGTTCAGTGCATGATCAGCCACGTGATCAGTGCATGATCAATTACGTGATCAGTGCATGATCAGTCACGTGACCAGTACATGGTAGCTACATGATCATTGCATGATCAGCCAAGTGATCAGTGCATAATAGCCACGTGATCAGTGCATGATCAGTCATGTGATACGTGTGTGATCAGCCACGTGATCAGTGCATGATATCCACGTGATCAGTGAATGATAGCCACGTGATTAGTGCATGATAGCCACGTGATCAGTGCATGATCAGTCACGTGATACGTGTGTGATCAGCCACGTGATCAGTGCATGATGAGTCAGGTGATCAGTGCAGGATTAATTACGTGATCAGTGCATGATCAGTCACGTGACCAGTACATGGTTGCTACATGATCATTGCATGATCAGCCACGTGAGCAGTGCATGATAGCCACGTGATCAGTGCATGATCAGTCACGTGATCAGTACATGATCAGTCACGTGAACAATGCATGATCATTTACGGGATCTGAGCATGATCAGTCACGTGACCAGTATATGGTAGCTACGTCAACATTGCATGACCAGCCAGGTGAGAAGTGCATGATAGCCACCTGATGTGTGCATGATCAGTTACGTGAGCAGAGTATGATCAGCCACGTGATCAGTGCATGAGTGCCACGTGATCAGTGCATGATCAGTCACGTGACAGGTGTGTGGTAAGCCACGTGAACAGTGCATGTTCAGCCACGTTATCAGTGCATGATATCCACGTGATCAGTGCATGATCAGTTACGTGAACAGTGTATGATCAGCCACGTCAGCAGTGCATGGTCAGACACGTGAACAGTGTATGATCAAACACGTGATCAGTGCATGATATCCACGTGATCAGTGCATGATGAGTCTCGTGAACAGTGCATGATCAGTCACGTGATCAGTGCATGATCAGCCACGTGATCAGTGCATGATCAGTCACGTGACCAGTATATGGTTGCTACGTGATCATTGCATGATCAGCCATGTGATCTGTGCATGATAGCCACGTGATCACTGCATGATAGCCATGTGATCAGTGCATGATCAGTCACGTGATCAGTGCATGATCAGCCACGTGATCAGTGCATGACGAGGCACGTGATCAGTATGACCAGCCAAGTGATCAGTGCATGATAGCCACGTGATCAGTGCATGATGAGTCTCGTGAACAGTGCATGATCAGTCACGTGATCAGTGCATAATCAGCCACGTGATCAGTGCATGATCAATTACGTCATCAGTGCATGATCAGTCACGTGACCAGTACATGGTAGGTGCGTGATCATTGCATGATCAGGTAAGTAGCAGTGCATAATAGCCGCATGATCAGTGTATGATCAGTCACGTGATCAGTGCATGATTATTCACGTGTTCCGTGCATGATCAGCCACGTGATCAGTGCATAATAGCCACGTGATCAGTGCATGATCAGTCACGTGATACGTGTGTGATCAGCCACGTGATCAGTGCATGATAGCCACGTGATCAGTGAATGATAGCCCCGTGATCAGTGCATGATAGCCACGTGATCAGTGCATGATCAGTCACGTGATACGTGTGTGATCAGCCACGTGATCAGTGCATGATGAGTCAGGTGATCACTGCAGGATTAATTACGTGATCAGTGCATGATCAGTCACGTGACCAGTACATGGTTGCTACGTGATCAGTGCATGATCAGCCACGTGATCTGTGCATGATAGCCACGTGATCAGTGCATGATCAGTCACGTGATCAGTACATGATGAGTCACGTGAACAGTGCATGATCATTTACGAGATCTGTGCATGATCAGTCACGTGACCAGTATATGGTAGCTACGTGAACATTGCATGACCAGCCAGGTGAGAAGTGCATGATTGGCACGTGATGTGTGCATGATCAGTTACGTGAGCAGAGTATGATCAGCCACGTGATCAGTGCATGAGTGCCACGTGATCAGTGCATGATCAGTCACGTGACAGGTGTGTGGTAAGCCACGTGAACAGTGCATGTTCAGCCACGTGATCAGTTCATGATATTCACGTGATCAGTGCATGATCAGTTACGTGAACAGTGTATGATCAGCCACGTCAGCAGTGCATGGTCAGACACGTGAACAGTGTATGATCAGACACGTGATCAGTGCATGATAGCCACGTGATCAGTGCATGATGAGTCTCGTGAACAGTGCATGATCAGTCACGTGATCAGTGCATGATCAGCCACGTGATCAGTGCATGACCAGTCACGTGACCAGTGTATGGTAGCTACGTGATCAGTGCATGATCAGCCATGTGATCTGTGCATGATAGCCACGTGATCACTGCATGATAGCCACGAGAGCAGTGCATGATCAGTCACGTGATCAGTGCATGATCAGCCACGTGATCAGTGCATGACGAGGCACGTGATCAGTATGACCAGCCAAGTGATCAGTGCATGATAGCCACGTGATCAGTGCATGATCAGCCACGTGATCAGTGCATGATCAGCCACGTGACCAGTGCATGATCAATTACGTGATCAGTGCATGAGCAGTCACGTGACCAGTACATGGTAGCTACGTGATCATTGCATGATCAGCCACGTGAGAAGTGCATGATAGCCACGTGATCAGTGCATGATCAGCCACGTGATCAGTGCATGATCAGTCACGTGATCAGTGCATGGTCAGTCACGTGATCAGTGCATGATCAGCCACGTGATCAGTGCATGTGGAGTCATGTAGTCAGTGCATGATAGCATCGTGATCAGTGCATGATCAGTCACGTGATGAGTGTATGATCAGCCACGTGATCAGTGCATGATAGCCACGTGATCAGTGCAGGATCAGTCACGTGATCTGTGCATGATCAGCCACGTGAGCAGTGCATGATAGCCACGTGATCAGTGCATGATCAGTCACGTGATCAGGGCATGATCAGTCACGTAATCTGTGCATGATCAGTTACGTTAACTGTGCATGATCAGTCACGTGACCAGTACATGGTAGCTACGTGATCATTGCAGGATCAGCCACGTGAGCACTGCATGATAGACACGTGATCAGTGCATGATCAGCTACGTGAGCAGTGCATGATCAGCCACGGGATCAGTGCATGATCAGACACGTTAACAGTGCATGATCAGCCACGTGATCAGTGCATGATCAGCCTACGTGATCAGTGCATGATCAGTCACGTGATCAGTGCATGACAGGCACGTGATCAGTGCATAAAAGCCACGTGAGCAGTGAATTATAGCCACGTGATCAGTGCATGATCAGTCACGTGATCTGTGCATGACCTGGCTCGTGAACAGTGTATGATCAGCCACGTGATCAGTGCATTATAGCCACGTGATCAGTGCATGATCAGTCACGTGATCAGTGGGTGAACAGTCACGTGATCAGTGCATGATGAGCCACGTGATCAGTTCACGATCAATTACGTGATCAGTGCATGATCAGTCACGTGACCAGTACATGGATGCTACATGATGACTGCATGACCAGCCACGTGAGCAGTGCATGATAGCCACGTGATCAGTGCATGATCATCACGGGATCAGTGCATGATCAGTCACGTGAACAGTGCATGATCATTTACGTGAACTGTGCATGATCAGTCACGTGACCAGTATATGGTAGCTACGTGATCATTGCATGACCAGCCACTTGAGCAGTGCATGATGGCCACGTGATATGTGCATGATCAGTTACGTGAGCAGAGTATGATCAGCCATGTAATCAGTGCATGAGTGCCACGTTATCAGTGCATGATCAGTCACGTGACAGGTGTGTGATCAGCCACGTGAAGAGTGCATGTTCAGCCACGTGATCAGTGCATGATAGCCACGTGATCAGTGCAATATAGCCACGTGATCAGTACATGATCAGTCACCTGATGGGTGTATGATCGGTCACGTGACCGGTGCATGGTCAGCTTCGTGATCAGTGCATGATCAGCCACGTGATCAGTGCATGATAGCCACTTGATCAGGGCAAGATCCGTCACGTGACCAGTGCATGATCAGTCACGTGATCAGTGCATGATAGCCACGTGATCAGTGCATGATCAGTTGCGTGAGCAGTGTATGGTCAGCCACGTGATCAGTGCATGGTCAGACACGTGAACAGTGTATGATCAGCCACGTGATCAGTGCATGTTATCCACGTGATCAGTGCAGGATAGCCACGTGATCACTTCATGATTAGTCACGTGGTCTGTGCATGATCAGTCACGTGATACATGTGTGATCAGCCACCTGATCAGTGCGTGATGAGCCACGTGATCAGTGCAGGATCAATTACGTGATCAGTGCATGATCAGTCACGTGACCAGTACATGGTAGCTACGTGATCATTGCGTGATCAGCCACGTGATCAGTGCATGATAGCCAGGTGATCAGTGCATGATAGCCACGTGATCAGTGCATGATCAGTCATGTGATACGTGTGTGATCAGCGACGTGATCAGTGCATGATATCCACGTGATCAGTGCATTATAGCCACGTGATCAGTGCATGAGAGCCAAGTGATCAGTGCATGATCAGTCACGTGATACATGTGTGATCAGCCACGTGATCAGTGCATGATGAGCCACGTGATCAGTGCAGGATCAATTACGTGATCAGTGCATGATCAGTCACGTGACCAGTACATGGTTGCTACGTGACCGTTGCATGATCAGCCACGTGAGCAGTGCATGATAGCCACGTGGTCAGTGCATGAGAGCCAAGTGATCAGTGCATGATCAGTCACGTGATACATGTGTGATCAGCCACGTGATCAGTGCATGATGAGCCACGTGATCAGTGCAGGATCAATTACGTGATCAGTGCATGATCAGTCACGTGATCAGTACATGATCAGTCACGTGAACAGTGCATGATCAGTTACGTGATCTGTGCATAATCAGTCGCGTGACCAGTAATGGTAGCTACGTGATCATTGCATGACCAGACACGTGAGCAGTGCATGATCAGCCACATGATCAGTGCATGACCAGGCACATGATCAGTGTATGACCAGCCAAGTGATCAGTGCATGATAGCCACGTAATCAGTGCATGATCAGTCACGTGATCAGTGCATGGTAGTCACGTGATCAGTGCATGATCATGCACGTGATCAGGGCATGTGGAGTCATGTAGTCAATGCATGATAAGCGCCGCAATCAGTGCACGATCAGTCCCGAGATGAGTGTATGATCAGACCAGTGACCAGTGCAAGATAGCTACGTGATCAGTGCATGATCAGTCACATGATCAGTGCATGATCAGCCACGTCATCAGTGCATGATAGCCACGTGAGCAGTGCATGACAATTACGTGATCAGTGCATGCGCAATCACGTCATCAGTGCATGATCTGTCACGTGATTAGTGTATGATCATCCACGTGATCAGTGCATGGGCAGTCATGTGATCAGTGCATATTATAGACGTGATCAGTGCATGATCAGTCACGTGATCAGTGCATGATAGCCACGTGATCAGTGCATGATCAGACAGGAGATCAGTGCATGATCAGTCACATGATCAGTGCATGATCAGCCACGTGATCAGTGCATGACCAGGCACGTGATCAGTGTATGTCCAGCCAAGTGATCAGTGCATGATAGCCACGTGATCAGTGCATGATCAGTCACGTGATCAGTGCATGATCAGTCACGTGATCAGTGTATGATCAGCCACGTGATCAGTGCATGATCAGCCACGTGATCAGTGCATGATCAGTCACCTGATGGGTGTATGATCATTCACGTGACCTGTACATGGTAGCTACATGATCATTGCATGATCAGCCATGTGAGTAGTGCACGATAGCCACGTGATCAGTGGATGATCAGTCACGTGATCAGTGCATGATCAGTCATGTGACCAGTACATGGTAGCTGCGTGATCATCGCATGATCAGCCACGTGAGCAGTGCATGATAGCCACGTGATCAGTGCATGATCAGACACGAGATCAGTGCATGATCAGTCACGTGATCAGTGCATGATCAGCCACGTGATCAGTGCATGACCAGGCACGTGATCAGTGTATGTCCAGCCAAGTGATCAGTGCATGAGAGCCAAGTGATCAGTGCATGATCAGTCACGTGACCAGTGCATGGTAGCTACGTGATCATTGCCAGATCAGCCACGTGAGCAGTGCATGATAGCCACGTGATCAGTGCATGATCAGCCATATGATAGGTGTGGGATCAGCGACGTGAACAGTGCATGCTCTGTCACGTGATCAGGGCCTGCTGAGCTGCGTGATTACTGTCTGCTCATCTCTTTCACAATTGCCAGCTGAGCTGCACGATTCCTGCCTGTCATCTCCTTGACAATTGCCACCTGTGCTGCGTAATCCCTGCCTGCTCATCTACTTGATTATTACCAGCTGAGCAGCATGATTTCTCAGAGCTGAGTTCCATGATTAGAGCCTGCTGACTGATTCCTGCCTACTCAGCTCTTTGTTCATTGCCTCCAGATGCACATGATCAGTGTGTGACACCAAACATGATCAGCACATGATCAGTCACATGATGAATGCATGATAAGACAGGTGATCAGTGCATGATCAATTACGTGATCAGTGCATGATCAGTCATGTGACCAGTACATGGTAGCTGCGTGATCACTGCATGATCAGCCACGTGAGCAGTGCATGATATCCACGTGATCAGTGCATGATAGGTCACGTGTTCAGTGCATGATCAGTCACGTGTTCAGTGCATGATCATCCACGTGATCAGTGCATGATCAATTAGGTGATCAGTGCATGATCACTCACGGGACCAGTACATGGTAGCTACGTGATCATTGCATGATCAGCCACGTGATCAGTGCATGATCAATTACGTGATAAGTGCATGATCAGTTACGTGAGCAGTGTATGATCAGCCACGTGATCAGTGCATGGTCAGACACGTGAACAGTGTATGATTAGCCACGTGATCAGTGCATGATATCCAAGTGATCAGTGCTTGATCAATCACGTGAGCAGTGTATGATCAGCCAGTTGAACAGTGCATGCTCAGTCACGTGATCAGGGCCTGCTGAGCTGCGTGATTACTGTCTGCTCATCTGCTTGACAATTGCCAGCTGAGCTGCACGATTCCTGCCTGTCATCTGCTTGACAATTGCCAGCTGTGCTGCGTAATTCCTGCCTGCTCAGCTGCTTGATTATTGCCAGCTGAGCAGCATGATTCCTCACAGCTGAGTTCCATGATTATTGCCTGCTGACTGTTTGATTCGTGCCTACTCAGCTCTTTGTTTATTGCCTCCAGAGGCACATGATCAGTGTATGATAGCAAACATGCCCAGCGCATGATCAGTCACATGGTCAGCGCCATTAAGTCACGTGATCACTACATGATAGTCATGTGATCAGTCCATGCTCAGCCACGTGATCAGGGCATGATCAGCAAGGTGATCAGTTCATGATAGCTATGTGATCAGTTCATGATTTGTCACGTGACCTGTGCATGACCAGGCAGGTGTTCAGTGTATGATCAGCCACGTGATCAGTGCATGATCCGTCACCTGATGGGTGTATGATCAGTCACCTACACGGTACATGGTAGCTACATGATCATTGCATGATCAGCCACGTGAGTAGGGCATGATAGCCACGTGATCAGTGCATGATCAGTCATGTAATCTGTGCATGACCAGGCACGTGATCAGTGTATGACCAGCCACGTGATCAGTGCATGATAGCCACGTGATCAGTGCATGATCAGTCACGTGATCAGTGCATGATCAGTCACGTGATCAGTGTATGACCAGCCACGTGATCAGTGCATGATAGCCACGTGATCAGTGCATGATCAGCCACATGAGCCGTGCATGATAGCCACGAGATCAGTGCATGATCAGTCACGTGATCAGTGCATGATCACTAACGTGAACAGTGCATGATAAGTCAACTGATCAGTGCATGATCAATTACGTGATCAGTGCATGATCACTCACGTGACCAGTACATGGTAGCTACGTGATCATTGCATGAACAGCCACGTGAGCAGTGCATGATAGCCACGTGATCAGTGCATGATCAGTCACGTGATCAGTGCATGATCAGCCACGTGATCAGTGCATGATCAGCAAATGATCAGTGCATGATCAATTACGTGATCAGTGCATGATCAGTCACGTGATCAGTGCATGGTCAGTCACGTGATTAGTGCATGATTAGCCACGTGAGCAGTGCATGATAGCCACGTGAACAGTGCATGATCAGCCACGTGATCAGTGCATGATCAATTACGTGATTAGTGCTTGATCAGTTACGTGAGCTGTGCATGATCAGCCACGTGATCAGTGCATGGTCAGACACGTCAACAGTGCATGATCAGCCACGTGATCAGTGCATGATATCCACGTGATCAGTGCATGATCATCACGTGATCAGTGTATGATCAGCCACGTGAACAGTGCATGATCAGTCACGTGATCAGGGCCTGCTGAGCTGCGTGATTACTGTCTGCTCATCTGCTTGACAATTGCCAGCTGAGCTGCACGATTCCTGCCTGTCATCTGCTTGACAATTGCCAGCTGTGCTGGGTAATTCCTGCCTGTTCAGCTGCTTGATTATTGCCAGCTGATCAGCATGATTCCTCACACCTGAGTTCCATGATTATTGCCTGCTGACTGTTTGATTTGTGCCTACTCAGCTCTTTGTTTATTGCCTCCAGAGGCACATGATCAGTGTATGATAGCAAACATGATCAGCGCATGATCAGTCACATGATCAGCGCCATTAAGTCACGTGATCACTACATGATAGTCATGTGATCAGTCCATGCTCAGTCACGGTATCAGTGCATGATCAGCCACGTGATCAGTGCATGATCTGTCACAAGATTAGTGTATGATCATCCACGTGATCAGTGCACCGGCAGTCATGTGATCAGTGCATGATATAGACGTGAACAGTGCATGATCAGTCACGTGATCAGTGCATGAGAGCCACGTGATCAGTGCATGATCAGTCACGTGAACATGTGTTATCAGCCACGTGAGCAGTGCATGATGAGCCACGTGATCAGTGCAGGATCAGTTACGTGATCAGTGCATGATCAGTCACGTGACCAGTACATGGTAGCTACGTGATCATTGCATGATCAGCCACTTGAGCAGTGCATGATAGCCACGTGATCAGTGCATGATAGCTACGTGATCAGTGCATGATCAGTCACGTGATACGTGCGTGATCAGCCACGTGATCAGTGCATGATCATCCACGTGATCAGTGCATGACAGCCACGTGATCAGTGCATGATAGCCACGTGATCAGTGCATGATCAGTCACGTAATACATGTGTGATCAGCCACGTGATCAGTGCATGATGAGCCACGTGATCAGTGCAGGATCAATTACGTGATCAGTGCATGATCAGTCACGTGACCAGTACATGGTTGCTACGTGATCGTTGCATGATCAGCCACGTGAGCAGAGCATGATAGCCACGTGGTCAGTGCATGATCCGTCACGTGATCAGTGCATGATCAGTCACGTGAACAGTGCATGATCATTTACGTGATCTTTGCATGATCAGTCACATTACCAGTATATGGTTGCTACGTGATCAGTCCATGACGAGCCACGTGAGCAGTACATGATAGCCACGTGATGTGTGCATGAGTTACGTGAGCAGAGTATGATCAGCCACGTGATCAGTGCATGAGTGCCAGGTGATCAGTGCATGATATGACACGTGACAGGTGCGTGATCAGCCACATGAACAGTGCATGTTCAGCCACGTATCCAGTGCATGATAGCCACGTGATCAGTGCATGGTCAGTTACGTGAGCAGTGTATGATCAGCCACGTAATCAGTGCATGGTCAGACACGTGAACAGTCTATGATCAGCCACGTAATCAGGGCATTATAGCCACGTGATCAGTGCATGATCAGTCAAGTGATCAGTGCGTGAAGAGTCACGTGATCAGTGCATGATGAGCCACGTGATTAGTGCTGGATACAATTACGTGATCAGTGAATGATCAGTCACGTGACCAGTACATGGTTGCTACGTGATCATTGCATGATCACCCACGTGAGGAGAGCATGATAGCCACGTGATCAGTGCATGATCAGTCACGTGATTAGTACATGATCAGTCACGGGAACAGTGCATGATCATTTACGTGATCTGTGCATAAGTCAGTCGTGTGACCAGTATATGCAAGCTACGTGATCATTGCATGACCAGACACGTGAGCAGTGCATGATCAGCCACATGATCAGTGCATGACCAGGCACATTATCAGTGTATGACCAGCCAAATGATCAGTGCATGATAGCCACGTAATCAGTGCATGATCAGTCACGTGATCAGTGCATGGTCAGTCACGTGATCAGTGCATGATCATGCACGTGATCAGGGCATGTGGAGTCATGTAGTCAATGCATGATAGCGCCATCAGTGCACGATCAGTCCCGAGGTGAGTGTATGATCAGACCAGTGACCAGTGCAAGATAGCTACGTGATCAGTGCATGATCAGTCACATGATCAGTGCATGATCAGCCACGTCATCAGTGCATGATAGCCACGTGAGCAGTGCATACAATTACGTGATCAATGCATGCGCAATCACGTGATCAGTGCATGAGAGCCACGTGATCAGTGCATGATCATTCACGTGATAGGTGTGTGATCAGCGACGTGAACAGTGCATGCTCAGTCACATGATCAGGGCCTGCTGAGCTGCGTGATTACTGTCTGCTCATCTGCTTGACAATTGCCAGCTGAGCTGTACGATTCCTGCCTGTCATCTCCGTGACAATTCCCACCTGTGCTGCGTAATTCCTGCCTGCTCATCTACTTGATTATTGCCAGCTGAGCAGCATGATTTCTCAGAGCTGAGTTCCATGATTATAGCCTACTGATTCCTGCCTACTCAGCTCTTTGTTCATTGCCTCCAGAGGCACATGATCAGTGTATGACAGCAAACATGATCAGCACATGATGAATCACATAATCAATGCATGATAAGCCAGGTGATCAGTGCATGATCAATTACGTGATCAGTGCATGATCAGTCATGTGACCAGTACATGGTAGCTGCGTGATCATTGCATGATCAGCCACCTGAGCAGTGCATGATAGCCACGTGATCAGTGCATGATCAGCCACGTGATCAGTGCATGATCAGTCACGTGATCAGTGCATGATCAGCCACGTGATCAGTGCATGATCAGTCACGTGATCAGTGCATGATCAGTCATGTGACCAGTGCATGGTAGCAGCGTGATCAGTCGCATGATCAGCCACGAGAGCAGTGCATGATAGCCACGTGATCAGTGCATGATCAGACAGGAGATCAGTGCATGATCAGTCACATGATCAGTGCATGATCAGCCACGTGAACAGTGCATGACCAGGCACGTGATCAGTGCATGTCCAGCCAAGTGATCAGTGCATGATAGCCACGTGATCAGTGCATGATCAGTCACGTGATCATTGCATGATCAGTCACGTGATCAGTGTATGATCAGCCACGTGATCAGTGCATGATCAGCCACGTGATCAGTGCATGATCAGTCACCTGATGGGTGTATGATCATTCACGTGACCTGTACATGGTAGCTACATGATCATTGCATGATCAGCCATGTGAGTAGTGCACGATAGCCACGTGATCACTGGATGATCAGTCACGTGATCAGTGCATGATCAGTCATGTGACCAGTACATGGTAGCTGCGTGATCATCGCATGATCAGCCACGTGAGCAGTGCATGATAGCCACGTGATCAGTGCATGATCAGACATGAGATCAGTGCATGATCAGTCACGTGATCAGTGCATGATCAGCCACGTGATCAGTGCATGACCAGGCACGTTATCAGTGTATGTCCAGCCAAGTGATCAGTGCATGAGAGCCAAGTGATCAGTGCATGATCAGTCACGTGACCAGTACATGGTAGCTACGTGATCATTGCCAGATCAGCCACGTGAGCAGTGCATGATAGCCACGTGATCAGTGCATGATCAGCCATATGATAGGTGTGGGATCAGCGACGTGAACAGTGCATGCTCTGTCACGTGATCAGGGCCTGCTGAGCTGCGTGATTACTGTCTGCTCATCTCTTTCACAATTGCCAGCTGAGCTGCACGATTCCTGCCTGTCATCTCCTTGACAATTGCCACCTGTGCTGCGTAATCCCTGCCTGCTCATCTACTTGATTATTGCCAGCTGAGCAGCATGATTTCTCAGAGCTGAGTTCCATGAATAGAGCCTGCTGACTGATTCCTGCCTACTCAGCTCTTTGTTCATTGCCTCCAGATGCACATGATCAGTGTGTGACACCAAACATGATCAGCACATGATCAGTCACATGATCAATGCATGATAAGCCAGGTGATCAGTGCATGATCAATTACGTGATCAGTGCATGATCAGTCATGTGACCAGTACATGGTAGCTGCGTGATCACTGCATGATCAGCCACGTGAGCAGTGCATGATATCCACGTGATCAGTGCATGATAGGTCACGTGTTCAGTGCATGATCAGTCACGTGTTCAGTGCATGATCATCCACGTGATCAGTGCATGATCAATTAGGTGATCAGTGCATGATCACTCACGGGACCAGTACATGGTAGCTACGTGATCATTGCATGATCAGCCACGTGATCAGTGCATGATCAATTACGTGATCAGTGCATGATCAGTTACGTGAGCAGTGTATGATCAGCCACGTGATCAGTGCATGGTCAGACACGTGAACAGTGTATGATTAGCCACGTGATCAGTGCATGATATCCAAGTGATCAGTGCTTGATCAATCACGTGAGCAGTGTATGATCAGCCAGTTGAACAGTGCATGCTCAGTCACGTGATCAGGGCCTGCTGAGCTGCGTGATTACTGTCTGCTCATCTGCTTGACAATTGCCAGCTGAGCTGCATGATTCCTGCCTGTCATCTGCTTGACAATTGCCAGCTGTGCTGCGTAATTCCTGCCTGCTCAGCTGCTTGATTATTGCCAGCTGAGCAGCATGATTCCTCACAGCTGAGTTCCATGATTATTGCCTGCTGACTGTTTGATTCGTGCCTACTCAGCTCTTTGTTTATTGCCTCCAGAGGCACATGATCAGTGTATGATAGCAAACATGCCCAGCGCATGATCAGTCACATGGTCAGCGCCATTACGTCACGTGATCACTACATGATAGTCATGTGATCAGTCCATGCTCAGTCACGGTAACAGTGCATGATCAGCCACGTGATCAGTGCATGATAGCCACGTGATCATTGCATGATAGCCACGTGATCAGTCCATGATCAGCCAGGTGATCAGTGAATGACTGCTACGTGATCACTTCATGATTAGTCACGTGATCTGTGCATGACCAGGCAGGTGATCAGTATATGATCAGCCACGTGAACAGTGCATGATAGCCACGTATCAGTGCATGATCAGTCACCTGATGGGTGTATGATCAGTCACGGGACCGGTACATGGTAGCTACATGATCATTGCATGATCAGCCACGTGAGTAGTGCATGATAACCACGTGATCAGTGCATGATCAGTGACGTGATCAGTGCATGATCAGTGATGTAATCTGTTCATGACCAGGCATGTGATCAGTGTATGACCAGCCATGTCATCAGTGCATGATAGCCACGTGATCAGTGCATGATCAGTCACGTGATCAGGGCATGATCAGTCACGTGATCAGTGCATGATCAGCCACATGATCAGTGCATGATCAATTACGTCATCAGTGCATGATCACTCACGTGACCAGTACATGGTTGCTGCGTGATCAGTGTATGACCAGCCATGTGATCAGTGCATGATAGCCACGTGATCAGTACATGATAAGTCACGTGATCAGTGCATGATCAGTCAAGTGATCAGTGCATGATCAGCCACATGATCAGTGCATGATCAGTTATGTCATCAGTGCATGATCAGTCACGTGACCAGTACATGGTAGCTGCGTGATCAGTGTATGAACAGCCAAGTGATCAGTACATGATAGCCACGTTATCAGTGCATGATCAGTCACGTGATCAGTGCATGATTAGTCACGTGATCAGTGCATGATCAGCCGCATGATCAGTGCATTATCAGTCACGTGACCAGTACATGGTAGCTGCGTGATCATTTCATGATCAGCCACGTGATCAGTGCATGATAGCCACGTGATCAGTGCATGATCAGTTACCAGAGCAGTGTATGATCAGCCACGTGATCAGTGCATGGTCAGACACGTGAACAGTGTATGATCAGCCACGTGATCAGTGCATGGTCAGTCACGTGATCAGTGCATGTTCATCACGTGATCAGTGTATGAACAGACACGTGAATAGTGCATGCGAAGTCACGTGATCTGGGCCTGCTGAGCTGCGTGATTACTGTCTGCTCATCTGCTTGACAATTGCCAGCTGAGCTGCACGATTCCTGCCTGTCATCTGCTTGACAATTGCCAGCTGTGCTGCGTAATTCCTGCCTGCTCAGCTGCTTGATTATTGCCAGCTGAGCAGCATGATTCCTCACACCTGAGTTCCATGATTATTGCCTGCTGACTGTTTGATTCATGCCTACTCAGCTCTTTGTTTATTGCCTCCAGAGGCACACGATCAGTGTATGATAGCAAACATGATCAGCGCATGATCAGTCACATGATCAGAGCCATTAAGTCACGTGATCACTACATGATAGTCATGTGATCAGTCCATGCTGAGTCACGGTATCAGTGCATGATCAGCCACGTGATCAGGGCATGATCAGCAAGGTGATCAGTTCATGATAGCTATGTGATCAGTTCATGATTTGTCACGTGACCTGTGCATGACCAGGCAGGTTATCAGTGTATGATCAGCCACGTGATCAGTGCATGATCCGTCACCTGATGGGTGTATGATCAGTCACCTAACCGGTACATGGTAGCTACATGATCATTGCATGATCAGCCACGTGAGTAGGGCATGATAGCCACGTGATCAGTGCATGATCAGTCATGTAATCTGTGCATGACCAGGCACGTGATCAGTGTATGACCAGCCATGTGATCAGTGCATGATAGCCACGTGATCAGTGCATGATCAGTCACGTGATCAGTGCATGATCAGTCACGTGATCAGTGTATGACCAGCCATGTGATCAGTGCATGATAGCCACGTGATCAGTGCATGATCAGCCACATGAGCCGTGCATGATAGCCACGAGATCAGTGCATGATCAGTCACGTGATCAGTGCATGATCACTCACGTGAACAGTGCATGATAAGTCAACTGATCAGTGCATGATCAATTACGTGATCAGTGCATGATCAGCCACGTGATCAGTGCATGATCAGTCACGTGATCAGTGCATGATTAGCCACGTGAGCACTGCATGATAGCCACGTGATCAGTGCATGATCAGCCACGTGATCAGTGCATGATCAATTACGTGATTAGTGCATGATCAGTTACGTGAGCAGTGTATGATCAGCCTACGTGATCAGTGCATGGTCAGACACGTCAACAGTGTATGATCACCCACGTGATCAGTACATGATATCCAAGTGATCAGTGCATGATCAATCACGTGATCCGTGTATGATCAGCCAGGTGAACAGTGCATGCTCAGTCACGTGATCAGGGCCTGCTGATCTGCGTGATTACTGTCTGCTCATCTGCTTGACAATTGCCAGCTGAGCTGCATGATTTCTGCCTGTCATCTGCTTGACAATTGCCAGCTGTGCTGGGTAATTCCTGCCTGCTCAGCTGCTTGATTATTGCCAGCTGAGCAGCATGATTCCTCACACGTGAGTTCCATGATTATTGCCTGCTGACTGTTTGATTCGTGCCTACTCAGCTCTTTGTTTATTGCCTCCAGAGGCACACGATCAGTGTATGATACCAAACATGATCAGCGCATGATCAGTCACATGATCAGAGCCATTAAGTCACGTGATCACTACATGATAGTCATGTGATCAGTCCATGCTCAGTCACGGTATCAGTGCATGATCAGCCACGTGATCAGTGCATGATAGACACGTGATCATTGCATGATAGCCACGTGATCAGTCCATGATCAGCCAGGTGATCAGTGAATGACTGCTACGTGATCAGTTCATGATTAGTCACGTGATCTGTGCATGACCAGGCAGGTGATCAGTATATGATCAGCCACGTGAACAGTGCATGATAGCCACGTGATCAGAGCATGATCAGTCACGTGATCAGTGCATGATCAGTCACGTGATCAGTGTATGACCAGCCATGTGATCAGTGCATGATAGCCACGTGATCAGTGCATGATCAGCCACATGAGCCGTGCATGATAGCCACGAGATCAGTGCATGATCAGTCACGTGATCAGTGCATGATCACTCACGTGAACAGTGCATGATAAGTCAACTGATCAGTGAATGATCAATTACGTGATCAGTGCATCATCACTCACGTGACCAGTACATGTTAGCTACATGATCATTGCATGAACAGCCACGTGAGCAGTGCATGATAGCCACGTGATCAGTGCATGATCAGTCACGTGATCAGTGCATGATCAGCCACGTGATCAGTGCATGATCAGCCAAATGATCAGTGCAGGATCAATTACGTGATCAGTGCATGATCAGTCACGTGATCAGTGCATGGTCAGTCACGTGATCAGTGCATGAACAGCCAAATGATCAGTTTATGATCAATTACGTGATCAGTGCATGATCACTCACGTGACCAGTACATGGTAGCTACGTGATCATTGCATGAACAGCCACGTGAGCAGTGCATGAACAGCCACGTGAGCAGTGCATGATAGCCACGTTATCAGTGCATGATCAGCCACGTGATCAGTGCATGATCAGCCACGAGATCAGTGCATGATCAGTTACGTGATCAGTGCATGATCAGCCACGTGATCAGTGCATGACCAGCCACGTGATCAGTGTATGATCAGCCACGTGATCAGTGCATGATCAGCCACGTGATCAGTGCATGATCAGTCACGTGATCAGTGCATGATCAGTTACGTGATCAGTGTATGATCAGCCACGTGATCAGTGCATGATCAGCCACGTGATCAGTGCATGATCAGTCACGTGATCAGTGCATGATCAGTCACGTGACCCGTGCATGGTCAGCCACGTGATCATTGCCTGATCAGCCACGTGATCAGTGCATGACAGCCACGTGATCAGTGCATGAGAGCCACGTGATCAGTGCATGATCAGTCACGTGATTCATGTGTGATCAGCCACGTGATCAGTGCATGATGAGCCACGTAATCAGTGCAGGATCAATTACGTGATCAGTGCATGATCAGTCACGTGACCAGTACATGGTTGATACGTGATCGTTGCATGATCAGCCAGGTGAGCAGAGCATGATAGCCACGTGGTCAGTGCATGATCAGTCACGTGATCAGTACATGATCAGTCACATGAACAGTGCATGATCATTTACGTGATCTTTGCATGATCAGTCGCGTTACCAGTATATGGTTGCTACGTGATCATTCCATGACGAGCCACGTGAGCAGTGCATGATAGCCACGTGATGTGTGCATGAGTTACGTGAGCAGAGTATGATCAGCCACGTGATCAGTGCATGAGTGCCACGTGATCAGTGCATGATATGTCACGTGACAGATGTGTGATCAGCCACGTGAACAGTGCATGTTCAGCCACGTGATCAGTGCATGATAGCCACGTGATCAGTGCATGATCAGTTACGTGAGCAGTGTATGATCAGCCACGTGATCAGTGCATGGTCAGACACGTGAACAGTGTATGATCAGCCACGTGATCAGTGCATGATATCCAAGTGATCAGTGCATGTTCATCACGTGATCAGTGTATGATCAGCCACGTGAACAGTGCATGATCAGTCACGTGATCTGGGCGTGCTGAGCTGCGTGATTACTGTCTGCTCATCTGCTTGACAATTGCCAGCTGAGCTGCACGATTCCTGCCTGTCATCTGCTTGACAATTGCCAGCTGTGCTGCGTAATTCCTGCATGCTCAGCTGCTTGATTATTGCCAGCTGAGCAGCATGATTCCTCACACCTGTGTTCCATGATTATTTCCTGCTGACTGTTTGATTCGTGCCTACTCAGCTCTTTGTTTATTGCCTCCAGAGGCACATGATCAGTATATGATAGCAAACATGATCAGCGCATGATCAGTCACATGATCAGCGCCATTAAGTCACGTGATCACTACATGATAGTCATGTGATCAGTCCATGCTCAGACACGGTATCAGTGCATGATCAGCCACGTGATCAGTGCATGATAGCCACGTGATCATTGCATGATAGCCACGTGATCAGTGCACGATTAGCCAGGTGATCAGTGAATGACTATACGTGAACAGTGCATGATCAGTCACGTGATCAGTGCATGATCAGCCAGGTGATCAGTATGATCAGTCACGTGATCGGTGTATGATCAGTCACGTGACCAGTACATGGTAGCCACATGTGCATGATCAGCCACGTGAACAGTTCATGATAGCCACGTGATCAGTGCATGATCAGTCACCTGATCGGTGCATGATCAGTCACGTGACCGGTACATGGTAGCTACGTGATCATTGCCATGATCAGCCACGTGAGCAGTGCATGATAGCCACGTGATCAGTGCATGATCAGTCACGTGATCAGTGCATGATCAGTCACGTGATCAGTGCATGATCAGCCACGTGATCAGTGCATGACCAGCCACGTGATCAGTGTATGACCAGCCACGTGATCAGTGCATGATAGCCACGTGATCAGTGCATGATCAGTCACGTGATCAGTGCATGATCAGTCACGTGATCAGTGTTTGATCAGCCACGTGATCAGTGCATGATCAGCCACATGATCAGTGCATGATCAATTACGTTATCAGTGCATGATCACTCACGTGACCAGTACATGGTAGCTACGTGATCATTGCATGATCAGCCACGTGATCAGTGCATGATAAGCCACGTGATCAGTGCATGATCAGTCACGTGATCAGTGCATGATCAGCCACGTGATCAGTGCGTGATCAGTCACGTGATCAGTGCATGATGTCACGTGATCAGTGCATGACAGCCACGTGATCAGTGCATGAGCCACGTGATCAGTGCATGATAGCCACGTGACAGTGTGATCAGCCACGTGATCAGTGCATGATCAGCCACATGATCAGTGCATGATCAGTTACGTCATCAGTGCATGATCAGTCACGTGACCAGTACATGGTAGCTACGTGATCAGTGTATGACCAGCCAAGTGATCAGTGCATGATAGCCACGTGATCAGTGCATGATCATTCACGTGATCAGTGCATGATCAGTCACGTGATCAGTGCATGATCAGCCACGTGATCAGTGCATTATCAGTCACGTGACCAGTACATGGTAGCTGCGTGATCAGTGCATGATCAGCCACGTGAGCAGTGCATGATAGCCACGTGATCAGTGCATGATCAGTTACCTGAGCAGTGTATGATAAGCCACGTGATCAGTGCATGAGTGCCACGTGATCAGTGCATGATAAGTCACGTGATCAGTGCATGATCAGCCACGTGATCAGTGCATGATCAGCCACGTGATCAGTGCATGGTCAGTCACGTGATCAGTGCATGATCAGTCACGTGAGCAGTGTATGATCAGTCACGTGAACAGTGCATGACAGTCACGTGAACAGTGCCTGCTGAGCCACGTGATCACTGCCTGATAGCCACGTGATCAGTGCATGATAGCCACGTGAGCAGTGCACGATCAGCCATGTGATACGTGCTTGATCAGCCACGTGATCAGTGCGTGATCTGCCACAAGCTCAGCTGCTTGATTATCCACCTGAGCAGTGCACGGGTCCTCACACCTGAGTTCAGTGCATGATTATTGCCGTGAAGACTGTTTGATAGCCACGTGATCAGTGCCTACTCAGATCCTTGTTCAGTGCCTGCTCAGGCACATGATCAGTGTATGCTCAGAAAACATGATCAGTGCATGATCAGTCACATGATCAGTGCATTATCAGTCACGTGATCACTGCATGATCAGTCATGTGATAAGTCCATGCTGAGTCACGTTATCAGTGCATGACCAGCCACGTGATCAGTGCATGATCAGCCAAGTGATCAGTGCATGATAGCCACGTGATCAGTTCATGATAGCCATGTGATCAGTGCATGATCAGGTATGTGATCAGTGTATGACCAGGCACGTGATCAGTGCATGATCAGCCACATGATCAGTGCATGATCCATCACCTGATCGGTGTATGATCAGTCACCTGACCAGTACATGGTAGCTATATGATCATTGCCTGATCAGCCACGTGAGTAGTGCATGATAGCCACGTGATCAGTGCATGATCAGTCACGTGATCAGTGCATGATCAGTCACGTGATCAGTGTATGACCAGCCATGTGATCAGTGCATGATAGCCACGTGATCAGTGCATGATCAGCCACATGAGCCGTGCATGAGAGCCACGAGATCAGTGGATGATCAGTCACGTGATCAGTGTGATCAGTCACGTGAACAGTGCATGATAAGTCACCTGATCAGTGCATGGATCAATTACGTGATCAGTGCATGATCACTCACGTGACCAGTACATGGTAGCTACGTGATCATTGCATGAACAGCCACGTGAGCAGTGCATGATAGCCACGTTATCCGTGCATGATCAGTCACGTGATCAGTGCATGATCAGCCACATGATCAGTGCATGATCAATTACGTGATCAGTGCATGATCAGTCACGTGATCAGTGCATGGTTGCTACGTGATCAGTCCATGACGAGCCACGTGAGCAGTGCATGATAGCCACGTGATGTGTGCATGAGTCACGTGAGCAGAGTATGATCAGTCACGTGATTAGTGCATGATTAGCCACGTGAGCAGTGCATGATTAGCCACGTGAGCAGTGCATGATAGCCACGTGATCAGTGCATGATCAGCCACGTGATCAGTGCATGATCAATTACGTGATTAGTGCATGATCAGTTACGTGAGCTGTGTATGATCAGCCACGTGATCAGTGCATGGTCAGACACGTCAACAGTGTATGATCAGCCACGTGATCAGTGCATGATATCCAAGTGATCAGTGCCTGATCATCACGTGATCAGTGTATGATCAGCCACGTGAACAGTGCATGCTCAGTCACGTGATCTGGGCCTGCTGAGCTGCGTGATTACTGTCTGCTCATCTGCTTGACAATTGCCAGCTGAGCTGCAGGATTCCTGCCTGTCATCTGCTTGACAATTGCCAGCTGTGCTGCGTAATTCCTGCCTGCTCAGCTGCTTGATTATTGCCAGCTGAGCAGCATGATTCCTCACACCTGAGTTCCATGATTATTGCCTGCTGACTGTTTGATTCGTGCCTACTCAGCTCTTTGTTTATTGCCTCCAGAGGCACACGATCAGTGTATGATAGCAAACATGATCAGCGCATGATCAGTCACATGATCAGCGCCCTTAAGTCACGTGATCACTACATGATAGTCATGTGATCAGTCCATGCTCAGTCACGGTATCAGTGCATGATCAGCCACGTGATCAGTGCATGATCTGTCACAAGATTAGTGTATGATCACCCACGTGATCAGTGCACGGGCAGTCATGTGATCAGTGCATGATATAGACGTGAACAGTGCATGACCAGTCTCGTGATCAGTGCATGATAGCCACGTGATCAGTGCATGATCAGTCACCTGATGGGTGTATGATCATTCACGTGACCTGTACATGGTAGCTACATGATCATTGCATGATCAGCCACGTGAGTAGTTCATGATAGCCACGTGATCACTGCATGATCAGTCACGTGATCAGTGCATTATCAGTCATGTGACCAGTACATGGTAGCTGCGTGATCATGGCATGATCAGCCACGTGAGCAGTGCATGATAGCCACGTGATCAGTGCATGATCAGACACGAGATCAGTGCATGATCAGTCACGTGATCAGTGCATGATCAGCCACGTGATCAGTGCATGACCAGGCACGTGATCAGTGTATGTCCAGCCAAGTGATCAGTGCATGATAGCAACGTGATCAGTGCATGATCAGTCACGTGATCAGTGCATGATCAGTTATGTGATCAGTGTATGATCAGCCACATGATCAGTGCATGATCAATTACGTGATCAGTGCATGATCAGTCACGTGACCAGTACATGGTAGCTACGTGATCATTGCCTGAACAACCACATGATCAGTGCATGATAGCCACGTGATCAGTGCATGATAGCCACGTGATCAGTGCATGATCAGTCATGTGATACGTGTCTGATCAACCACGTGATCAATGCATGATATCCACGTGATCAGTGCAGGATCAATTACGTGATCAGTTCATGATCAGTCACGTCACCAGTACATGGTTGCTACGTGATCGTTGCATGATCAACCACGTGAGCAGAGCAAGATAGCCACGTGGTCAGTGCATGATCAGTCACGTGATCAGTACATGATCAGTCACGTGAACAGTGCATGATCATTTACGTGATCTGTGCATGATCAGTCACGTGACCAGTGTATTGTAGCTATGTGATCATTCCATGACGAGCCACGTGAGCAGTGCATGATAGCCACGTGATATGTGCATGATCAGTCAACTGATGGGTGTATGATCATTCACGTGACCTGTACATGGTAGCTACATGATCATTGCATGATCAGCCACGTGAGTAGTTCATGATAGCCACGTGATCACGGCATGATCAGTCACGTGATCAGTGCATGATCAGTCATGTGACCAGTACATGGTAGCTGCGTGATCATCTCATGATCAGCCACGTGAGCAGTGCATGATAGCCACGTGATCAGTGCATGATCAGACACGAGATCAGTGCATGATCAGTCACGTGATCAGTGCATGATATGTCACGTGACAGGTGTGTGATCAGCCACGTGAACAGTGCATGTTCAGCCACGTGATCAGTGCATGATAGCCACGTGATCAGTGCATGATCAGTTACGAGAGCAGTGTATGATCAGCCACGTGATCAGTGCATGGTCAGACACGTGAACAGTGAATGATCAGACACGTGATCAATGCATGATAGCCACCTGATCAGTGCATGATAGCCACGAGATCAGTGCATCATCAGTCATGTGATACGTGTGTGATCAGCCACGTGATCAGTGCATGATCTGTCACAAGATTGGTGTATGATCATCCAGGTGATCAGTGCACGGGCAGTCATGTGATCAGTGCATGATATAGACGTGAACAGTGCATGATCAGTCTCGTGATCAGTGCATGATATCCAAGTGATCAGTGCATGATCATCACGTGATCAGTGTATGATCAGCCACGTGAACAGTGCATGCTCAGTCACGTGATCTGGGTCTGCTGAGCTGCGTGATTACTGTCTGCTCATCTGCTTGACAATTGCCAGCTGAGCTGCACGATTCCTGCCTGTCATCTGCTTGACAATTGCCAGCTGTGCTGCGTAATTCCTGCCTGCTCAGCTGCTTGATTATTGCCAGCTGAGCAGCATGATTCCTCACACCTGTGTTCCATGATTATTGCCTGCTGACTGTTTGATTCGTGCCTACTCAGCTCTTTGTTTATTGCCTCCAGAGGCACATGATCACTGTATGATAGCAAACATGATCAGCGCATGATCAGTCACATGATCAGCGCCATTAAGTCACGTGATCACTACATGATAGTCATGTGATCAGTCCATGCTCAGTCACGGTATCAGTGCATGATCAGCCACGTGATCAGTGCATGATCTGTCACTAGATTAGTGTATGATCATCCACGTGATCAGTGCACGGGCAGTCATGTGATCAGTGCATGATCAGTCACCTGATGGGTGTATGATCATTCACGTTACCTGTACATGGTAGCTACATGATCATTGCATGATCAGCCACGTGAGTAGTTCATGATAGCCACGTGATCACTGCATGATCAGTCACGTGATCAGTGCATGATCAGTCATGTGACCAGTACATGGTAGCTGCGTGATCATCTCATGATCAGCCACGTGAGCAGTGCATGATAGCCACGTGATCAGTGCATGATCAGACACGAGATCAGTGCATGATCAGTCACGTGATCAGTGCATGATCAGCCACGTGATCAGTGCATGACCAGGCACGTGATTAGTGTATGTCCAGCCAAGTGATCAGTGCATGATAGCCACGTGATCAGTGCATGATCAGTCACGTGATCAGTGCATGATCAGTTATGTCATCAGTGTATGATCAGCCACGTGATCAGTGCATGATCAGCCACATGATCAGTGCATGATATCCACGTGATCAGTGCATGACAGCCACGTGATCAGTGCATGAGAGCCACGGGATCAGTGCATGATCAGTCACGTGATACATGTGTGATCAGCCACGTGATCAGTGCATGATGAGCCACGTGATCAGTGCAGGATCAATTACGTGATCAGTGCATGATCAGTCACGTGACCAGTACATGGTTGCTACGTGATCGTTGCATGATCAGCCACGTGAGCAGAGCATGATAGCCACGTGGTCAGTGCATGATCAGTCACGTGATCAGTACATGATCAGTCACGTGAACAGTGCATGATCATTTACGTGATCTTTGCATGATCAGTCACGTTACCAGTATATGGTTGCTACGTGATCATTCCATGACGAGCCACGTGAGCAGTGCATGATAGCCACGTGATGTGTGCATGAGTCACGTGAGCAGAGTATGATCAGCCACGTGATCAGTGCATGAGTGCCACGTGATCAGTGCATGATATGTCACGTGACAGGTGTGTGATCAGC
This sequence comes from Bos javanicus, assembly GCF_032452875.1. Classification (NCBI taxonomy): domain Eukaryota; kingdom Metazoa; phylum Chordata; class Mammalia; order Artiodactyla; family Bovidae; genus Bos; species Bos javanicus. Next base: position 75,315 of record NW_026894411.1, on the reverse strand, counting down.
CACGTGAACAGTGCATGTTCAGCCACGTGATCAGTGCATGATAGCCACGTGATCAGTGCATGATCAGTTACCTGAGCAGTGTATGATCAGCCACGTGATCAGTGCATGGTCAGACACGTGAACAGTGTATGATCAGCCACGTGATCAGTCCATGATATCCAAGTGATCAGTGCATGATCATCACGTGATCAGTGTATGATCAGCCACGTGAACAGTGCATGCTCAGTCACGTGATCTGGGCCTGCTGAGCTGCGTGATTACTGTCTGCTCATCTGCTTGACAATTGCCAGCTGAGCTGCACGATTCCTGCCTGTCATCTGCTTGACAATTGCCAGCTGTGCTGCGTAATTCCTGCCTGCTCAGCTGCTTGATTATTGCCAGCTGAGCAGCATGATTCCTCACACCTGAGTTCCATGATTATTGCCTGCTGACTGTTTGATTCGTGCCTACTCAGCTCTTTGTTTATTGCCTCCAGAGGCACATGATCAGTGTATGATAGCAAACATGATCAGCGCATGATCAGTCACATGATCAGCGCCATTAAGTCACGTGATCACTACATGATAGTCATGTGATCAGTCCATGCTCAGTCACGGTATCAGTGCATGATCAGCCACGTGATCAGTGCATAATCTGTCACAAGATTAGTGTATGATCATCCACGTGATCAGTGCACGGGCAGTCATGTGATCAGTGCATGATATAGACGTGAACAGTGCATGATCAGTCTCGTGATCAGTGCAAGATAGCCACGTGATCAGTGCATGATCAGTCACCTGATGGGTGTATGATCATTCACGTGACCTGTACATGGTAGCTACATGATCATTGCATGATCAGCCACGTGAGTAGTTCATGATAGCCACGTGATCACTGCATGATCAGTCACGTGATCAGTGCATGATCAGTCATGTGACCAGTACATGGTAGCTGCGTGATCATGGCATGATCAGCCACGTGAGCAGTGCATGATAGCCACGTGATCAGTGCATGATCAGACACGAGATCAGTGCATGATCAGTCAAGTGATCAGTGCATGATCAGCCACGTGATCAGTGCATGACCAGGCACGAGATCAGTGTATGTCAGCCAAGTGATCAGTGCATGATCTGTCACAAGATTGGTGTATGATCATCCACGTGATCAGTGCATGATCAGTCACGTGATCAGTGCATGATATAGACGTGAACAGTGCATGATCAGTCACGTGATCAGTGCATGATATCCACGTGATCAGTGCATGATCATCACGTGATCAGTGCATGATCAGCCACGTGATCAGTGCATGCTCAGTCACGTGATCTGGGCCTGCTGAGCTGTGTGATTACTGTCTGCTCATCTGCTTGACAATTGCCAGCTGAGCTGCACGATTCCTGCCTGTCATCTGCTTGACAATTGCCAGCTGTGCTGCGTAATTCCTGCCTGCTCAGCTGCTTGATTATTGCCAGCTGAGCAGCATGATTCCTCACACCTGTGTTCCATGATTATTGCCTGCTGACTGTTTGATTCGTGCCTACTCAGCTCTTTGTTTATTGCCTCCAGAGGCACATGATCACTGTATGATAGCAAACATGATCAGCGCATGATCAGTCACATGATCAGCGCCATTAAGTCACGTGATCAGTACATGATAGTCATGTGATCAGTCCATGCTCAGTCACGGTATCAGTGCATGATCAGCCACGTGATCAGTGCATGATAGCCACGTGATCATTGCATGATCAGCCACGTGATCAGTCCATGATCAGCCAGGTGATCAGTGAATGACAGCCACGTGATCAGTTCATGATTAGTCACGTGATCTGTGCATGACCAGGCAGGTGATCAGTGCATGATCAGCCGTGAACAGTGCATGATAGCCACGTGATCAGTGCATGATCAGTCACGTGATCAGTGCATGATCAGTCACGTGATCAGTGTATGACCAGACATGTGATCAGTGCATGATAGCCACGTGATCAGTGCATGATCAGTCACGTGATCAGTGCATGATCAGTCACGTGAACAGTGCATGATCAGTCACGTGATCAGTGCATGATCAATTACGTGATCAGTGCATGATCAGTCACGTGACCAGTACATGGTAGCACGTGATCATGCATGATCAGCCACGAGAGCAGTGCATGATAGCCACGTGATCAGTGCATGATCAGACAGGAGATCAGTGCATGATCAGTCACATGATCAGTGCATGATCAGCCACGTGATCTGTGCATGACCAGGCACGTGATCAGTGCATGTCCAGCCAAGTGATCAGTGCATGATAGCCACGTGATCAGTGCATGATCAGTCACGTGATCAGTGCATGATCAGTCACGTGATCAGTGTATGATCAGCCACGTGATCAGTGCATGATCAGCCACGTGATCAGTGCATGATCAGTCACCTGATGGGTGCATGATCATTCACGTGACCTGTACATGGTAGCTACGTGATCAGTGCATGATCAGCCACGTGATCAGTGCATGATAACCACGTGATCAGTGCATGATCAGTGACGTGATCAGTGCATGATCAGTGATGTAATCTGTTCATGACCAGGCATGTGATCAGTGTATGACCAGCCAGGTGATCAGTGCATGATAGCCACGTGATCAGTGCATGATCAGTCACGTGATCAGTGCATGATCAGTCACGTGATCAGTGCATGATCAGCCACATGATCAGTGCATGATCAGCCACGTCATCAGTGCATGATCACTCACGTGACCAGTACATGGTAGCTGCGTGATCAGTGCATGACCAGCCATGTGATCAGTGCATGATAGCCACGTGATCAGTGCATGATCAGTCACGTGATCAGTGCATGATCAGTCACGTGATCAGTGCATGATCAGCCACGTGATCAGTGCATGATCAGTTACGTGATCAGTGCATGATCAGTCACGTGACCAGTACATGGTAGCTGCGTGATCAGTGTATGACCAGCCAAGTGATCAGTGCATGATAGCCACGTTATCAGTGCATGATCAGTCACGTGATCAGTGCATGATCAGTCACGTGATCAGTGCATGATCAGCCACATGATCAGTGCATTATCAGTCACGTGACCAGTACATGGTAGCTGCGTGATCATTGCATGATCAGCCACGTGATCAGTGCATGATAGCCACGTGATCAGTGCATGATCAGTTACCTGAGCAGTGTATGATCAGCCACGTGATCAGTGCATGGTCAGACACGTGAACAGTGTATGATCAGCCACGTGATCAGTGCATGGTCAGTCACGTGATGAGTGCATGTTCATCACGTGATCAGTGTATGAACAGACACGTGATTAGTGCATGCGAAGTCACGTGATCTGGGCCTGCTGAGCTGCGTGATTACTGTCTGCTCATCTGCTTGACAATTGCCAGCTGAGCTGCACGATTCCTGCCTGTCATCTGCTTGACAATTGCCAGCTGTGCTGCGTAATTCCTGCCTGCTCAGCTGCTTGATTATTGCCAGCTGAGCAGCATGATTCCTCACACCTGAGTTCCATGATTATTGCCTGCTGACTGTTTGATTCGTGCCTACTCATCTCTTTGTTTATTGCCTCCAGAGGCACATGATCAGTGTATGATAGCAAACATGATCAGCGCATGATCAGTCACATGATCAGAGCCATTAAGTCACGTGATCACTACATGATAGTCATGTGATCAGTCCATGCTCAGTCACGGTATCAGTGCATGATCAGCCACGTGATCAGTGCATGATCAGCAGGTGATCAGTTCATGATAGCTATGTGATCAGTGCATGATTTGTCACGTGATCAGTGCATGATCAGGCAGGTGATCAGTGCATGATCAGCCTCGTGATCAGTGCATGATCAGTCACCTGATGGGTGTATGATCAGTCACCTAACCAGTACATGGTAGCTACATGATCATTGCATGATCAGCCACGTGAGTAGGGCATGATAGCCACGTGATCAGTGCATGATCAGTCACGTAATCTGTGCATGACCAGGCACGTGATCAGTGCATGACCAGCCATGTGATCAGTGCATGATAGCCACGTGATCAGTGCATGATCAGTCACGTGATCAGTGCATGATCAGTCACGTGATCAGTGTATGACCAGCCATGTGATCAGTGCATGATAGCCACGTGATCAGTGCATGATCAGCCACATGAGCCGTGCATGATAGCCACGTGATCAGTGCATGATCAGTCACGTGATCAGTGCATGATCACTCACGTGAACAGTGCATGATCAGTCACTGATCAGTGCATGATCAATTACGTGATCAGTGCATGATCACTCACGTGATCAGTGCATGATCAGTTACGTGATCATTGCATGAACAGCCACGTGAGCAGTGCATGATAGCCACGTGATCAGTGCATGATCAGTCACGTGATCAGTGCATGATCAGCCACGTGATCAGTGCATGATCAGCCAAATGATCAGTGCATGATCAGTTACGTGATCAGTGCATGATCAGTCACGTGATCAGTGCATGGTCAGTCACGTGATCAGTGCATGATTAGCCACGTGATCAGTGCATGATCAGCCACGTGATCAGTGCATGATCAGCCACGTGATCAGTGCATGATCAGCCACGTGATCATGTGCATGATCAGTCACGTGAGCAGTGTATGATCAGCCACGTGATCAGTGCATGATCAATTGCGTGATCAGTGCATGATCAGCACGTGATCAGTGCATGATCAGTCACGTGATCAGTGCATGATCAGCCACGTGATCAGTGCATGATCAGCCACGTGATCAGTGCATGATCAGTCACGTGATCAGTGCATGATCAGTCACGTGATCAGTGCATGATCAGCCACGTGATCAGTGCATGATCAGCACGTGATCAGTGCATGATCAGTCACGTGATCAGTGCATGATCAGTCACGTGATCAGTGCATGATCAGCCACGTGATCAGTGCATGATCAGCCACGTGATCAGTGCATGATCAGTTACGTGATCAGTGCATGATCAGTCACGTGATCAGTGCATGATCAGTCACGTGATCAGTGCATGATCAGCCACGTGATCAGTGCATGATCAGCCACGTGATCAGTGCATGATCAGCACGTGATCAGTGCATGATCAGCCACGTGATCAGTGCATGATCAGCCACGTGATCAGTGCCACGTGATCAGTGCATGATTGATCAGTGCATGATCAGTTACGTGATCAGTGTATGATCAGCCACGTGATCAGTGCATGATCAGACACGTGATCAGTGCATGATCAGCCACGTGATCAGTGCATGATATCCACGTGATCAGTGCATGATCAGTCACGTGATCAGTGTATGATCAGCCACGTGAACAGTGCATGCTCAGTCACGTGATCAGGGCCTGCTGAGCTGCGTGATTACTGTCTGCTCATCTGCTTGACAATTGCCAGCTGAGCTGCATGATTCCTGCCTGTCATCTGCTTGACAATTGCCAGCTGTGCTGCGTAATTCCTGCCTGCTCAGCTGCTTGATTATTGCCAGCTGAGCAGCATGATTCCTCACACCTGAGTTCCATGATTATTGCCTGCTGACTGTTTGATTCGTGCCTACTCAGCTCTTTGTTTATTGCCTCCAGAGGCACATGATCAGTGTATGATAGCAAACATGATCAGCGCATGATCAGTCACATGATCAGTGCCATTAAGTCACGTGATCACTACATGATAGTCATGTGATCAGTCCATGCTCAGTCACGGTATCAGTGCATGATCAGCCACGTGATCAGTGCATGATAGCCACGTGATCAGTGCATGATAGCCACGTGATCAGTGCATGATCAGTCACGTGATCAGTGCATGATGCACGTGATCAGTGCATGATCAGTCACGTGATCAGTGCATGATCAGGCACGTGATCAGTGCATGATCAGCCACGTGATCAGTGCATGATAGCCACGTGATCAGTGCATGATCAGTCACGTGATCAGTGCATGATCAGTCACGTGACCAGTACATGGTAGCTACGTGATCATTCCATGATCAGCCACGGGAGTAGTGCATGATAGCCACGTGATCAGTGCATGATCAGTCACGTGATCAGTGCATGATCAGTCATGTGATCAGTGCATGATCAGGCACGTGATCAGTGCATGATCAGCCACGTGATCAGTGCATGATAGCCACGTGATCAGTGCATGATCAGTCACGTGATCAGTGCATGATCAGTCACGTGATCAGTGCATGATCAGCCACGTGATCAGTGCATGATCAATTACGTGATCAGTGCATGATCAGTCACGTGATCAGTACATGGTAGCCACGTGATCAGTGCATGATCAGCCACGTGATCAGTGCATGATAGTCACGTGATCAGTGCATGATCAGTCACGTGATCAGTGCATGATCAGCCACGTGATCAGTGCATGATCAGTTACGTGATCAGTGCATGATCAGTCACGTGACCAGTGCATGATAGCTGCGTGATCAGTGCATGATCAGCCACGTGATCAGTGCATGATCAGCCACGTGATCAGTGCATGATCAGCCACGTGATCAGTGCATGATCAGACACGTGATCAGTGTATGATCAGCCACGTGAACAGTGCATGCTCAGTCACGTGATCAGGGCCTGCTGAGCTGCGTGATTACTGTCTGCTCATCTGCTTGACAATTGCCAGCTGAGCTGCACGATTCCTGCCTGTCATCTGCTTGACAATTGCCAGCTGTGCTGCGTAATTCCTGCCTGCTCAGCTGCTTGATTATTGCCAGCTGAGCAGCATGATTCCTCACACCTGAGTTCCATGATTATTGCCTGCTGACTGTTTGATTCGTGCCTACTCAGCTCTTTGTTTATTGCCTCCAGAGGCACATGATCAGTGTATGCTAGCAAACATGATCAGTGCATGATCAGTCACATGATCAGCGCCATTAAGTCACGTGATCACTACATGATAGTCATGTGATCAGTCCATGCTCAGTCACGTATCAGTGCATGATCAGCCACGTGATCAGTGCATGATAGCCACGTGATCAGTGCATGATAGCCACGTGATCAGTGCATGATCAGCCACGTGATCAGTGCATGACTGCTACGTGATCAGTGCATGATCAGTCACGTGATCAGTGCATGATCAGTCACGTGATCAGTATATGATCAGCCACGTGATCAGTGCATGATAGCCACGTGATCAGTGCATGATCAGTCACGTGATCAGTGCATGATCAGTCACGTGACCAGTACATGGTAGCTACATGATCATTCCATGATCAGCCACGTGAGTCAGTGCATGATAGCCACGTGATCAGTGCATGATCAGTCACGTGATCAGTGCATGATCAGTCATGTGATCAGTGCATGATCAGGCACGTGATCAGTGCATGATCAGCCACGTGATCAGTGCATGATAGCCACGTGATCAGTGCATGATCAGTCACGTGATCAGTGCATGATCAGTCACGTGATCAGTGCATGATCAGCCACGTGATCAGTGCATGATCAATTACGTGATCAGTGCATGATCAGTCACGTGACCAGTGCATGGTAGCTGCGTGATCAGTGCATGATCAGCCACGTGATCAGTGCATGATAGCCACGTGATCAGTGCATGATCAGTCACGTGATCAGTGCATGATCAGCCACGTGATCAGTGCATGATCAGTTACGTGATCAGTGCATGATCAGTCACGTGACCAGTACATGGTAGCTACGTGATCAGTGCATGATCAGCCACGTGATCAGTGCATGATAGCCACGTGATCAGTGCATGATCAGTCACGTGATCAGTGCATGATCAGTCACGTGATCAGTGCATGATCAGCCACGTGATCAGTGCATGATCAGTCACGTGACCAGTGCATGATAGCTGCGTGATCAGTGCATGATCAGCCACGTGATCAGTGCATGATAGCCACGTGATCAGTGCATGATCAGTTACGTGATCAGTGTATGATCAGCCACGTGATCAGTGCATGATCAGACACGTGATCAGTGCATGATCAGCCACGTGATCAGTGCATGATCAGTCACGTGATCAGTGCATGATCATCACGTGATCAGTGTATGATCAGCCACGTGAATAGTGCATGCGCAGTCACGTGATCTGGGCCTGCTGAGCTGCGTGATTACTGTCTGCTCATCTGCTTGACAATTGCCAGCTGAGCTTCACGATTCCTGCCTGTCATCTGCTTGACAATTGCCAGCTGTGCTGCGTAATTCCTGCCTGCTCAGCTGCTTGATTATTGCCAACTGAGCAGCATGATTCCTCACACCTGAGTTCCATGATTATTGCCTGCTGACTGTTTGATTCGTGCCTACTCAGCTCTTTGTTTATTGCCTCCAGAGGCACACGATCAGTGTATGCTAGCAAACATGATCAGCGCATGATCAGTCACATGATCAGAGCCACTAAGTCACGTGATCACTACATGATAGTCATGTGATAAGTCCATGCTGAGTCACGGTATCAGTGCATGATCAGCCACGTGATCAGTGCATGATCAGTCACGTGATCAGTGCATGATAGCCATGTGATCAGTGCATGATTGTCACGTGATCAGTGCATGATCAGGCAGGTGATCAGTGCATGATCAGCCACGTGATCAGTGCATGATCAGTCACCTGATGGGTGTATGATCAGTCACGTGACCAGTACATGGTAGCTACATGATCATTGCATGATCAGCCACGTGATAGTGCATGATAGCCACGTGATCAGTGCATGATCAGTCACGTGATCAGTGCATGATCAGTCACGTGACAGTGCATGATCAGCCACGTGATCAGTGCATGATAGCCACGTGATCAGTGCATGATCAGTCACGTGATCAGTGCATGATCAGTCACGTGATCAGTGCATGATCAGCCACGTGATCAGTGCATGATAGCCACGTGATCAGTGCATGATCAGCCATGAGCAGTGCATGATAGCCACGTGATCAGTGCATGATCAGTCACGTGATCAGTGCATGATCAGTCACGTGATCAGTGCATGATAAGTCACGTGATCAGTGCATGATCAATTACGTGATCAGTGCATGATCAGTCACGTGATCAGTACATGATAGCTACGTGATCATTGCATGATCAGCCACGTGATCAGTGCATGATAGCCACGTGATCAGTGCATGATCAGTCACGTGATCAGTGCATGATCAGCCACGTGATCAGTGCATGATCAGTTACGTGATCAGTGCATGATCAGTCACGTGATCAGTGCATGACAGTCACGTGATCAGTGCATGATCAGCCACGTGATCAGTGCATGATCAGCCACGTGATCAGTGCATGATCAGCCACGTGATCAGTGCATGATCAGTTACGTGATCAGTGCATGATCAGTTACGTGAGCAGTGTATGATCAGCCACGTGATCAGTGCATGGTCAGACACGTGAACAGTGTATGATCAGCCACGTGATCAGTGCATGATATCCAAGTGATCAGTGCACGATCAATCACGTGATCAGTGTATGATCAGCCACGTGAACAGTGCATGCTCAGTCACGTGATCTGGGCCTGCTGAGCTGCGTGATTACTGTCTGCTCATCTGCTTGACAATTGCCAGCTGAGCTGCACGATTCCTGCCTGTCATCTGCTTGACAATTGCCAGCTGTGCTGGGTAATTCCTGCCTGTTCAGCTGCTTTATTATTGCCAGCTGAGCAGCATGATTCTTCACACCTGAGTTCCATGATTATTGCCTGCTGACTGTTTGATTTGTGCCTACTCAGCTCTTTGTTTATTGCCTCCAGAGGCACATGATCAGTGTATGATAGCAAACATGATCAGCGCATGATCAGTCACATGATCAGCGCCATTAAGTCACGTGATCACTACATGATAGTCATGTGATCAGTCCATGCTCAGTCACGGTATCAGTGCATGATCAGCCACGTGATCAGTGCATGATCTGTCACATGATTAGTGTATGATCATCCACGTGATCAGTGCATGGGCAGTCATGTGATCAGTGCATGATATAGACGTGATCAGTGCATGATCAGTCTCGTGATCAGTGCATGATAGCCACGTGATCAGTGCATGATCAGTCACGTGATCATGTGTGATCAGCCACGTGATCAGTGCATGATCAGCCACGTGATCAGTGCAGGATCAATTCGTGATCAGTGCATGATCAGTCACGTGACCAGTGCATGTAGCTACGTGATCATTGCATGATCAGCCACGTGATCAGTGCATGATAGCCACGTGATCAGTGCATGATAGCCACGTGATCAGTGCATGATCAGTCATGTGATCGTGTGTGATCAGCCACGTGATCAGTGCATGATATCCACGTGATCAGTGCATGACAGCCACGTGATCAGTGCATGATAGCCACGTGATCAGTGCATGATCAGTCACGTGATCATGTGTGATCAGCCACGTGATCAGTGCATGATGAGCCACGTGATCAGTGCAGGATCAATTACGTGATCAGTGCATGATCAGTCACGTGACCAGTACATGGTTGCTACGTGATCATTGCATGATCAGCCACGTGAGCAGTGCATGATAGCCACGTGATCAGTGCATGATCAGTCACGTGATCAGTACATGATCAGTCACGTGAACAGTGCATGATCATTCGTGATCTTTGCATGATCAGTCACGTGACCAGTATATGGTTGCTACGTGATCATTCCATGACGAGCCACGTGAGCAGTGCATGATAGCCACGTGATGTGTGCATGAGTTACGTGAGCAGAGTATGATCAGCCACGTGATCAGTGCATGAGTGCCACGTGATCAGTGCATGATATGTCACGTGACAGGTGTGTGATCAGCCACGTGAACAGTGCCTGTTCAGCCACGTGATCAGTGCATGATAGCCACGTGATCAGTGCATGATCAGTTACGTGAGCAGTGTATGATCAGCCACGTGATCAGTGCATGGTCAGACAAGTGAACAGTGTATGATCAGCCACGTGATCAGTGCATGATATCCAAGTGATCAGTGCATGATCATCACGTGATCAGTGTATGATCAGCCACGTGAACAGTGCATGCTCAGTCACGTGATCTGGGCCTGCTGAGCTGCGTGATTACTGTCTGCTCATCTGCTTGACAATTGCCAGCTGAGCTGCACGATTCCTGCCTGTCATCTGCTTGACAATTGCCAGCTGTGCTGCGTAATTCCTGCCTGCTCAGCTGCTTGATTATTGCCAGCTGAGCAGCATGATTCCTCACACCTGAGTTCCATGATTATTGCCTGCTGACTGTTTGATTCGTGCCTACTCAGCTCTTTGTTTATTGCCTCCAGAGGCACATGATCAGTATATGATAGCAAACATGATCAGCGCATGATCAGTCACATGATCAGCGCCATTAAGTCACGTGATCACTACATGATAGTCATGTGATCAGTCCATGCTCAGTCACGGTATCAGTGCATGATCAGCCACGTGATCAGTGCATGATAGCCACGTGATCAGTGCATGATCAGCCACGTGATCAGTGCATGATCAGTCAGGTGATCAGTGCATGATGCTCGTGATCAGTGCATGATCAGTCACGTGATCAGTGCATGATCAGTCACGTGATCAGTGTATGATCAGCCACGTGATCAGTGCATGATAGCCACGTGATCAGTGCATGATCAGTCACGTGATCAGTGCATGATCAGTCACGTGACCAGTACATGGTAGCTACGTGATCATTGCATGATCAGCCACGTGATAGTGCATGATAGCCACGTGATCAGTGCATGATCAGTCACGTGATCAGTGCATGATCAGTCATGTGATCAGTGCATGATCAGCCACGTGATCAGTGCATGATCAGCCACGTGATCAGTGCATGATAGCCACGTGATCAGTGCATGATCAGTCACGTGATCAGTGCATGATCAGTCACGTGATCAGTGCATGATCAGCCACGTGATCAGTGCATGATCAATTACGTGATCAGTGCATGATCAGTCACGTGATCAGTGCATGGTAGCTGCGTGATCAGTGCATGATCAGCCACGTGATCAGTGCATGATAGTCACGTGATCAGTGCATGATCAGTCACGTGATCAGTGCATGATCAGCCACGTGATCAGTGCATGATCAGTTACGTGATCAGTGCATGATCAGTCACGTGACCAGTACATGGTAGCTGCGTGATCAGTGCATGATCAGCCACGTGATCAGTGCATGATAGCCACGCGATCAGTGCATGATCAGTCACGTGATCAGTGCATGATCAGTCACGTGATCAGTGCATGATCAGCCACGTGATCAGTGCATGATCAGTCACGTGACCAGTGCATGATAGCTGCGTGATCAGTGCATGATCAGCCACGTGATCAGTGCATGATAGCCACGTGATCAGTGCATGATCAGTTACGTGAGCAGTGTATGATCAGCCACGTGATCAGTGCATGGTCAGACACGTGAACAGTGTATGATCAGCCACGTGATCAGTGCATGATAGTCACGTGATCAGTGCATGATCATCACGTGATCAGTGTATGAACAGACACGTGAACAGTGCATGCGCAGTCACGTGATCTGGGCCTGCTGAGCTGCGTGATTACTGTCTGCTCATCTGCTTGACAATTGCCAGCTGAGCTGCACGATTCCTGCCTGTCATCTGCTTGACAATTGCCAGAAGTGCTGCGTAATTCCTGCCTGCTCAGCTGCTTGATTATTGCCAACTGAGCAGCATGATTCCTCACACCTGAGTTCCATGATTATTGCCTGCTGACTGTTTGATTCGTGCCTACTCAGCTCTTTGTTTATTGCCTCCAGAGGCACACGATCAGTGTATGCTAGCAAACATGATCAGTGCATGATCAGTCACATGATCAGCGCCACTAAGTCACGTGATCACTACATGATAGTCATGTGATCAGTCCATGCTCAGTCACGGTATCAGTGCATGATCAGCCACGTGATCAGTGCATGATCAGCAAGGTGATCAGTTCATGATAGCCATGTGATCAGTGCATGATCAGTCACGTGATCAGTGCATGATCAGTCACGTGATCAGTGCATGATCAGCCACGTGATCAGTGCATGATCAGTCACCTGATGGGTGTATGATCAGTCACGTGACCAGTACATGGTAGCTACATGATCATTGCATGATCAGCCACGTGAGTAGTGCATGATAGCCACGTGATCAGTGCATGATCAGTCACGTGATCAGTGCATGATCAGTCACGTGACAGTGCATGATCAGCCACGTGATCAGTGCATGATCAGCCACGTGATCAGTGCATGATCAGTCACGTGATCAGTGCATGATCAGTCACGTGATCAGTGCATGATCAGCCACGTGATCAGTGCATGATAGCCACGTGATCAGTGCATGATCAGCCACGTGATCAGTGCATGATAGCCACGTGATCAGTGCATGATCAGTCACGTGATCAGTGCATGATCAGTCACGTGATCAGTGCATGATCAGTCACGTGATCAGTGCATGATCAATTACGTGATCAGTGCATGATCAGTCACGTGACCAGTACATGATAGCTACGTGATCAGTGCATGATCAGCCACGTGATCAGTGCATGATAGCCACGTGATCAGTGCATGATCAGTCACGTGATCAGTGCATGATCAGCCACGTGATCAGTGCATGATCAGTCACGTGATCAGTGCATGATCAGTCACGTGATCAGTGCATGATCAGTCACGTGATCAGTGCATGATCAGCCACGTGATCAGTGCATGATCAGCCACGTGATCAGTGCATGATCAGCCACGTGATCAGTGCATGATCAGCCACGTGATCAGTGCATGATCAGCCACGTGATCAGTGCATGATCAGTTACGTGAGCTGTGTATGATCAGCCACGTGATCAGTGCATGGTCAGACACGTGAACAGTGTATGATCAGCCACGTGATCAGTGCATGATATCCAAGTGATCAGTGCATGATCATCACGTGATCAGTGTATGATCAGCCACGTGAACAGTGCATGCTCAGTCACGTGATCAGGGCCTGCTGAGCTGCGTGATTACTGTCTGCTCATCTGCTTGACAATTGCCAGCTGAGCTGCACGATTCCTGCCTGTCATCTGCTTGACAATTGCCAGCTGTGCTGGGTAATTCCTGCCTGTTCAGCTGCTTGATTATTGCCAGCTGAGCAGCATGATTCCTCACACCTGAGTTCCATGATTATTGCCTGCTGACTGTTTGATTCGTGCCTACTCAGCTCTTTGTTTATTGCCTCCAGAGGCACATGATCAGTGTATGATAGCAAACATGATCAGCGCATGATCAGTCACATGATCAGCGCCATTAAGTCACGTGATCACTACATGATAGTCATGTGATCAGTCCATGCTCAGTCACGGTATCAGTGCATGATCAGCCACGTGATCAGTGCATGATCTGTCACAAGATCAGTGTATGATCATCCACGTGATCAGTGCATGGGCAGTCATGTGATCAGTGCATGATATAGACGTGATCAGTGCATGATCAGTCACGTGATCAGTGCATGATAGCCACGTGATCAGTGCATGATCAGTCACGTGATCATGTGTGATCAGCCACGTGATCAGTGCATGATCAGCCACGTGATCAGTGCATGATCAGTCACGTGATACATGATAGCCACGTGATCAGTGCATGATCAGCCACGTGATCAGTGCATGATCAGCCACGTGATCAGTGCATGATCAGCCACGCGATCAGTGCATGATCAGTCACGTGATCAGTGCATGATCAGCCACGTGATCAGTGCATGATAGCCACGTGATCAGTGCATGATCAGCCACGTGATCAGTGCATGATAGCCACGTGATCAGTGCATGAGTTACGTGATCAGTGTATGATCAGCCACGTGATCAGTGCATGATGCCACGTGATCAGTGCATGATAGTCACGTGATCAGTGTGTGATCAGCCACGTGATCAGTGCATGATCAGCCACGTGATCAGTGCATGATAGCCACGTGATCAGTGCATGATCAGTTACGTGATCAGTGTATGATCAGCCACGTGATCAGTGCATGATCAGACACGTGATCAGTGCATGATCAGCCACGTGATCAGTGCATGATCAGTCACGTGATCAGTGCATGATCATCACGTGATCAGTGTATGATCAGCCACGTGAACAGTGCATGCTCAGTCACGTGATCAGGGCCTGCTGAGCTGCGTGATTACTGTCTGCTCATCTGCTTGACAATTGCCAGCTGAGCTGCACGATTCCTGCCTGTCATCTGCTTGACAATTGCCAGCTGTGCTGCGTGATTCCTGCCTGCTCAGCTGCTTGATTATTGCCAGCTGAGCAGCATGATTCCTCACACCTGAGTTCCATGATTATTGCCTGCTGACTGTTTGATTCGTGCCTACTCAGCTCTTTGTTTATTGCCTCCAGAGGCACATGATCAGTGTATGATAGCAACATGATCAGCGCATGATCAGTCACATGATCAGTGCCATTAAGTCACGTGATCACTACATGATAGTCATGTGATCAGTCCATGCTCAGTCACGGTATCAGTGCATGATCAGCCACGTGATCAGTGCATGATCTGTCACGTGATTAGTGTATGATCATCCACGTGATCAGTGCATGCAGTCATGTGATCAGTGCATGATATAGACGTGATCAGTGCATGATCAGTCTCGTGATCAGTGCATGATAGCCACGTGATCAGTGCATGATAGCCACGTGATGTGTGCATGAGTTACGTGATCAGTGTATGATCAGCCACGTGATCAGTGCATGATGCCACGTGATCAGTGCATGATAGTCACGTGACAGTGCATGATCAGCCACGTGATCAGTGCATGATCAGCCACGTGATCAGTGCATGATAGCCACGTGATCAGTGCATGATCAGTTACGTGAGCAGTGTATGATCAGCCACGTGATCAGTGCATGATCAGACACGTGATCAGTGTATGATCAGCCACGTGATCAGTGCATGATCAGCCACGTGATCAGTGCATGATCATCACGTGATCAGTGTATGAACAGCCACGTGAACAGTGCATGCTCAGTCACGTGATCAGGGCCTGCTGAGCTGCGTGATTACTGTCTGCTCATCTGCTTGACAATTGCCAGCTGAGCTGCACGATTCCTGCCTGTCATCTGCTTGACAATTGCCAGCTGTGCTGCGTAATTCCTGCCTGCTCAGCTGCTTGATTATTGCCAACTGAGCAGCATGATTCCTCACACCTGAGTTCCATGATTATTGCCTGCTGACTGTTTGATTCGTGCCTACTCAGCTCTTTGTTTATTGCCTCAGAGGCACATGATCAGTGTATGATAGCAAACATGATCAGCGCATGATCAGTCACATGATCAGTGCCATTAAGTCACGTGATCACTACATGATAGTCATGTGATCAGTCCATGCTCAGTCACGGTATCAGTGCATGATCAGCCACGTGATCAGTGCATGATCAGCAACGTGATCAGTGCATGATAGCCACGTGATCAGTGCATGATCAGTCACGTGATCAGTGCATGATCAGTCACGTGATCAGTGCATGATCAGCCACGTGATCAGTGCATGATCAGTCACCTGATGGGTGTATGATCAGTCACGTGACCAGTACATGGTAGCTACATGATCATTGCATGATCAGCCACGTGAGTAGTGCATGATAGCCACGTGATCAGTGCATGATCAGTCACGTGATCAGTGCATGATCAGTCACGTGACAGTGCATGATCAGCCACGTGATCAGTGCATGATAGCCACGTGATCAGTGCATGATCAGTCACGTGATCAGTGCATGATCAGTCACGTGATCAGTGCATGATCAGCCACGTGATCAGTGCATGATAGCCACGTGATCAGTGCATGATCAGCCACGTGATCAGTGCATGATCACCACGTGATCAGTGCATGATCAGTCACGTGATCAGTGCATGATCAGTTACGTGATCAGTGCATGATCAGTCACGTGATCAGTGCATGGTAGCTACGTGATCAGTGCATGATCAGCCACGTGATCAGTGCATGATAGCCACGTGATCAGTGCATGATCAGCCACGTGATCAGTGTGTGATCAGCGTGATCAGTGCATGATCAGTCACGTGATCAGTGCATGATGAGCTGCGTGATTACTGTCTGCTCATCTCTTGACAATTGCCAGCTGAGCTGCACGATTCCTGCCTGTCATCTGCTTGACAATTGCCACCTGTGCTGCGTAATTCCTGCCTGATCATCTACTTGATTATTGCCAGCTGAGCAGCATGATTTCTCAGTGCTGAGTTCCATGATTAGTGCCTGCTGACTGATTCATGCCTACTCAGCTCTTTGTTCATTGCCTCCAGATCACATGATCAGTGTATGACACCAAACATGATCAGTGCATGATCAGTCACATGATCAGTGCATGATAAGCCACGTGATCAGTGCATGATCAGTTACGTGATCAGTGCATGATCAGTCACGTGATCAGTGCATGGTAGCTGCGTGATCAGTGCATGATCAGCCACGTGATCAGTGCATGATAGCCACGTGATCAGTGCATGATCAGTCACGTGATCAGTGCATGATCAGTCACGTGATCAGTGCATGATCAGCCACGTGATCAGTGCATGATCAGTCACGTGATCAGTGCATGATCAGTCACGTGACCAGTGCATGATAGCCACGTGATCAGTGCATGATCAGCCACGTGATCAGTGCATGATCAGCCACGTGATCAGTGCATGATCAGTTACGTGAGCAGTGTATGATCAGCCACGTGATCAGTGCATGGTCAGACACGTGAACAGTGTATGATCAGCCACGTGATCAGTGCATGATATCCAGTGATCAGTGCATGATCATCACGTGATCAGTGTATGATCAGC
Organism: Bos javanicus; assembly: GCF_032452875.1. Lineage (NCBI taxonomy): Eukaryota > Metazoa > Chordata > Mammalia > Artiodactyla > Bovidae > Bos > Bos javanicus. Next base: position 57,663 of record NW_026894411.1, on the reverse strand, counting down.
CACGTGAACAGTGCATGCTCAGTCACGTGATCAGGGCCTGCTGAGCTGCGTGATTACTGTCTGCTCATCTGCTTGACAATTGCCAGCTGAGCTGCACGATTCCTGCCTGTCATCTGCTTGACAATTGCCAGCTGTGCTGCGTAATTCCTGCCTGCTCAGCTGCTTGATTATTGCCAGCTGAGCAGCATGATTCCTCACACCTGAGTTCCATGATTATTGCCTGCTGACTGTTTGATTCGTGCCTACTCAGCTCTTTGTTTATTGCCTCCAGAGGCACATGATCAGTGTATGATAGCAAACATGATCAGCGCATGATCAGTCACATGATCAGCGCCATTAAGTCACGTGATCACTACATGATAGTCATGTGATCAGTCCATGCTCAGTCACGGTATCAGTGCATGATCAGCCACGTGATCAGTGCATGATAGCCACGTGATCAGTGCATGATCCACGTGATCAGTGCATGATCAGCCACGTGATCAGTGCATGATGCTCACGTGATCAGTGCATGATCAGTCACGTGATCAGTGCATGATCAGGCACGTGATCAGTGCATGATCAGCCACGTGATCAGTGCATGATAGCCACGTGATCAGTGCATGATCAGTCACGTGATCAGTGCATGATCAGTCACGTGACCAGTACATGGTAGCTACATGATCATTGCATGATCAGCCACGTGATAGTGCATGATAGCCACGTGATCAGTGCATGATCAGTCACGTGATCAGTGCATGATCAGTCATGTGATCAGTGCATGATCAGGCACGTGATCAGTGCATGATCAGCCACGTGATCAGTGCATGATAGCCACGTGATCAGTGCATGATCAGTCACGTGATCAGTGCATGATCAGTCACGTGATCAGTGCATGATCAGCCACGTGATCAGTGCATGATCAATTACGTGATCAGTGCATGATCAGTCACGTGATCAGTGCATGATAGCTGCGTGATCAGTGCATGATCAGCCACGTGATCAGTGCATGATAGCCACGTGATCAGTGCATGATCAGTCACGTGATCAGTGCATGATCAGTCACGTGATCAGTGCATGATCAGCCACGTGATCAGTGCATGATCAGTTGTGATCAGTGCATGATCAGTCACGTGACCAGTGCATGGTAGCTGCGTGATCAGTGCATGATCAGCCACGTGATCAGTGCATGATAGCCACGTGATCAGTGCATGATCAGTCACGTGATCAGTGCATGATCAGTCACGTGATCAGTGCATGATCAGCCACGTGATCAGTGCATGATCAGTCACGTGATCAGTGCATGATAGCCACGTGATCAGTGCATGATCAGCCACGTGATCAGTGCATGATAGCCACGTGATCAGTGCATGATCAGTTACGTGAGCAGTGTATGATCAGCCACGTGATCAGTGCATGGTCAGACACGTGAACAGTGTATGATCAGCCACGTGATCAGTGCATGATAGTCACGTGATCAGTGCATGATCATCACGTGATCAGTGTATGATCAGCCACGTGAACAGTGCATGCTCAGTCACGTGATCAGGGCCTGCTGAGCTGCGTGATTACTGTCTGCTCATCTGCTTGACAATTGCCAGCTGAGCTGCACGATTCCTGCCTGTCATCTGCTTGACAATTGCCAGCTGTGCTGCGTAATTCCTGCCTGCTCAGCTGCTTGATTATTGCCAGCTGAGCAGCATGATTCCTCACACCTGAGTTCCATGATTATTGCCTGCTGACTGTTTGATTCGTGCCTACTCAGCTCTTTGTTTATTGCCTCCAGAGGCACATGATCAGTGTATGATAGCAAACATGATCAGCGCATGATCAGTCACATGATCAGCGCCATTAAGTCACGTGATCACTACATGATAGTCATGTGATCAGTCCATGCTCAGTCACGGTATCAGTGCATGATCAGCCACGTGATCAGTGCATGATCAGCAAGGTGATCAGTTCATGATAGCCATGTGATCAGTGCATGATTTGTCACGTGATCAGTGCATGATCAGGCAGGTGATCAGTGCATGATCAGCCACGTGATCAGTGCATGATCAGTCACCTGATGGGTGTATGATCAGTCACGTGACCTGTACATGGTAGCTACATGATCATTGCATGATCAGCCACGTGAGTAGTGCATGATAGCCACGTGATCAGTGCATGATCAGTCACGTGATCAGTGCATGATCAGTCACGTGATCAGTGCATGATCAGCCACGTGATCAGTGCATGATAGCCACGTGATCAGTGCATGATCAGTCACGTGATCAGTGCATGATCAGTCACGTGATCAGTGCATGATCAGCCACGTGATCAGTGCATGATAGCCACGTGATCAGTGCATGATCAGCCACGTGATCAGTGCATGATAGCCACGTGATCAGTGCATGATCAGTCACGTGATCAGTGCATGATCAGTCACGTGATCAGTGCATGATCAGTCACTGATCAGTGCATGATCAATTACGTGATCAGTGCATGATCAGTCACGTGATCAGTACATGGTAGCTACGTGATCAGTGCATGATCAGCCACGTGATCAGTGCATGATAGCCACGTGATCAGTGCATGATCAGTCACGTGATCAGTGCATGATCAGCCACGTGATCAGTGCATGATCAGCCACGTGATCAGTGCATGATCAGTCACGTGATCAGTGCATGATCAGTCACGTGATCAGTGCATGATCAGCCACGTGATCAGTGCATGATAGCCACGTGATCAGTGCATGATCAGCCACGTGATCAGTGCATGATCAGCCACGTGATCAGTGCATGACAGCCACGTGATCAGTGCATGATCAGTCACGTGATCAGTGCATGATCAGCCACGTGATCAGTGCATGATCAGCCACGTGATCAGTGCATGATAGCCACGTGATCAGTGCATGATCAGTCACGTGATCAGTGCATGATCAGTCACGTGACCAGTACATGGTAGCTACGTGATCATTGCATGATCAGCCACGTGATCAGTGCATGATAGCCACGTGATCAGTGCATGATCAGTCACGTGATCAGTGCATGATCAGTCACGTGATCAGTGCATGATCAGGCACGTGATCAGTGCATGATCAGCCACGTGATCAGTGCATGATAGCCACGTGATCAGTGCATGATCAGTCACGTGATCAGTGCATGATCAGTCACGTGATCAGTGCATGATCAGCCACGTGATCAGTGCATGATCAATTACGTGATCAGTGCATGATCAGTCACGTGACCAGTACATGGTAGCTACGTGATCAGTGCATGATCAGCCACGTGATCAGTGCATGATAGCCACGTGATCAGTGCATGATCAGTCACGTGATCAGTGCATGATCAGCCACGTGATCAGTGCATGATCAGTTACGTGATCAGTGCATGATCAGTCACGTGACCAGTACATGGTAGCTGCGTGATCAGTGCATGATCAGCCACGTGATCAGTGCATGATAGCCACGTGATCAGTGCATGATCATTCACGTGATCAGTGCATGATCAGCCACGTGATCAGTGCATGATCAGCCACGTGATCAGTGCATGATCAGTCACGTGATCAGTGCATGATCAGCCACGTGATCAGTGCATGATCAGCCACGTGATCAGTGCATGATAGCCACGTGATCAGTGCATGATCAGTTACGTGAGCAGTGTATGATCAGCCACGTGATCAGTGCATGGTCAGACACGTGAACAGTGTATGATCAGCCACGTGATCAGTGCATGATATCACGTGATCAGTGCATGATCATCACGTGATCAGTGTATGATCAGCCACGTGAACAGTGCATGCTCAGTCACGTGATCAGGGCCTGCTGAGCTGCGTGATTACTGTCTGCTCATCTGCTTGACAATTGCCAGCTGAGCTGCACGATTCCTGCCTGTCATCTGCTTGACAATTGCCAGCTGTGCTGCGTAATTCCTGCCTGCTCAGCTGCTTGATTATTGCCAGCTGAGCAGCATGATTCCTCACAGCTGAGTTCCATGATTATTGCCTGCTGACTGTTTGATTCGTGCCTACTCAGCTCTTTGTTTATTGCCTCCAGAGGCACATGATCAGTGTATGATAGCAAACATGATCAGCGCATGATCAGTCACATGATCAGCGCCATTAAGTCACGTGATCACTACATGATAGTCATGTGATCAGTCCATGCTCAGTCACGGTATCAGTGCATGATCAGCCACGTGATCAGTGCATGATCAGCCACGTGATCAGTGCATGATAGCCATGTGATCAGTGCATGATCAGTCACGTGATCAGTGCATGATCAGGCAGGTGATCAGTGCATGATCAGCCACGTGATCAGTGCATGATCAGTCACCTGATCAGTGTATGATCAGTCACGTGACCAGTACATGGTAGCTACATGATCATTGCATGATCAGCCACGTGAGTAGTGCATGATAGCCACGTGATCAGTGCATGATCAGTCACGTGATCAGTGCATGATCAGTCACGTGACAGTGCATGATCAGCCACGTGATCAGTGCATGATAGCCACGTGATCAGTGCATGATCAGTCACGTGATCAGTGCATGATCAGCCACGTGATCAGTGCATGATCAGCCACGTGATCAGTGCATGATAGCCACGTGATCAGTGCATGATCAGTCACGTGATCAGTGCATGATCAGTCACGTGATCAGTGCATGATCAGCCACGTGATCAGTGCATGATCAATCACGTGATCAGTGCATGATCAGTCACGTGATCAGTGCATGATAGCTACGTGATCAGTGCATGATCAGCCACGTGATCAGTGCATGATAGCCACGTGATCAGTGCATGATCAGTCACGTGATCAGTGCATGATCAGCCACGTGATCAGTGCATGATCAGTTACGTGATCAGTGCATGATCAGTCACGTGATCAGTGCATGATCAGTCACGTGATCAGTGCATGATCAGCCACGTGATCAGTGCATGATAGCCACGTGATCAGTGCATGATCAGCCACGTGATCAGTGCATGATCAGCCACGTGATCAGTGCATGATCAGTTACGTGAGCAGTGTATGATCAGCCACGTGATCAGTGCATGGTCAGACACGTGAACAGTGTATGATCAGCCACGTGATCAGTGCATGATATCCAAGTGATCAGTGCATGATCATCACGTGATCAGTGTATGATCAGCCACGTGAACAGTGCATGCTCAGTCACGTGATCTGGGCCTGCTGAGCTGCGTGATTACTGTCTGCTCATCTGCTTGACAATTGCCAGCTGAGCTGCACGATTCCTGCCTGTCATCTGCTTGACAATTGCCAGCTGTGCTGCGTAATTCCTGCCTGCTCAGCTGCTTGATTATTGCCAGCTGAGCAGCATGATTCCTCACAGCTGAGTTCCATGATTATTGCCTGCTGACTGTTTGATTCGTGCCTACTCAGCTCTTTGTTTATTGCCTCCAGAGGCACATGATCAGTGTATGATAGCAAACATGATCAGCGCATGATCAGTCACATGATCAGCGCCATTAAGTCACGTGATCACTACATGATAGTCATGTGATCAGTCCATGCTCAGTCACGGTATCAGTGCATGATCAGCCACGTGATCAGTGCATGATCTGTCACATGATCAGTGTATGATCATCCACGTGATCAGTGCATGGGCAGTCATGTGATCAGTGCATGATATAGACGTGATCAGTGCATGATCAGTCACGTGATCAGTGCATGATAGCCACGTGATCAGTGCATGATCAGTCACGTGATCATGTGTGATCAGCCACGTGATCAGTGCATGATCAGCCACGTGATCAGTGCATGATCAGCCACGTGATCAGTGCATGATCAGTCACGTGATCAGTGCATGGTAGCTATGTGATCAGTGCATGATCAGCCACGTGATCAGTGCATGATAGCCACGTGATCAGTGCATGATAGCCACGTGATCAGTGCATGATCAGTCATGTGATACGTGTGTGATCAGCCACGTGATCAGTGCATGATATCCACGTGATCAGTGCATGACAGCCACGTGATCAGTGCATGATAGCCACGTGATCAGTGCATGATCAGTCACGTGATCATGTGTGATCAGCCACGTGATCAGTGCATGATGAGCCACGTGATCAGTGCAGGATCAATTACGTGATCAGTGCATGATCAGTCACGTGACCAGTACATGGTTGCTACGTGATCGTTGCATGATCAGCCACGTGAGCAGTGCATGATAGCCACGTGATCAGTGCATGATCAGTCACGTGATCAGTGCATGATCAGTCACGTGAACAGTGCATGATCATTTACGTGATCAGTGCATGATCAGTCACGTGACCAGTATATAGCTACGTGATCATTCCATGACGAGCCACGTGAGCAGTGCATGATAGCCACGTGATGTGTGCATGAGTTACGTGAGCAGAGTATGATCAGCCACGTGATCAGTGCATGAGTGCCACGTGATCAGTGCATGATATGTCACGTGACAGGTGTGTGATCAGCCACGTGAACAGTGCATGTTCAGCCACGTGATCAGTGCATGATAGCCACGTGATCAGTGCATGATCAGTTACGTGAGCAGTGTATGATCAGCCACGTGATCAGTGCATGGTCAGACACGTGAACAGTGTATGATCAGCCACGTGATCAGTGCATGATATCCAAGTGATCAGTGCATGATCATCACGTGATCAGTGTATGATCAGCCACGTGAACAGTGCATGCTCAGTCACGTGATCTGGGCCTGCTGAGCTGCGTGATTACTGTCTGCTCATCTGCTTGACAATTGCCAGCTGAGCTGCACGATTCCTGCCTGTCATCTGCTTGACAATTGCCAGCTGTGCTGCGTAATTCCTGCCTGCTCAGCTGCTTGATTATTGCCAGCTGAGCAGCATGATTCCTCACACCTGAGTTCCATGATTATTGCCTGCTGACTGTTTGATTCGTGCCTACTCAGCTCTTTGTTTATTGCCTCCAGAGGCACATGATCAGTGTATGATAGCAAACATGATCAGCGCATGATCAGTCACATGATCAGCGCCATTAAGTCACGTGATCACTACATGATAGTCATGTGATCAGTCCATGCTCAGTCACGGTATCAGTGCATGATCAGCCACGTGATCAGTGCATGATAGCCACGTGATCAGTGCATGATCAGCCACGTGATCAGTGCATGATCAGCCACGTGATCAGTGCATGATGCACGTGATCAGTGCATGATCAGTCACGTGATCAGTGCATGATCAGTCACGTGATCAGTGCATGATCAGCCACGTGATCAGTGCATGATAGCCACGTGATCAGTGCATGATCAGTCACGTGATCAGTGCATGATCAGTCACGTGACCAGTACATGGTAGCTACGTGATCATTGCATGATCAGCCACGTGATAGTGCATGATAGCCACGTGATCAGTGCATGATCAGTCACGTGATCAGTGCATGATCAGTCACGTGATCAGTGCATGATCAGCCACGTGATCAGTGCATGATAGCCACGTGATCAGTGCATGATCAGTCACGTGATCAGTGCATGATCAGTCACGTGATCAGTGCATGATCAGCCACGTGATCAGTGCATGATAGCCACGTGATCAGTGCATGATCAGCCACGTGATCAGTGCATGATCAGCCACGTGATCAGTGCATGATCAGTCACGTGATCAGTGCATGATCAGCCACGTGATCAGTGCATGATCAGCCACGTGATCAGTGCATGATCAGTCACGTGATCAGTGCATGATCAGTCACGTGATCAGTGCATGTAGCTACGTGATCAGTGCATGATCAGCCACGTGATCAGTGCATGATAGCCACGTGATCAGTGCATGATCAGTCACGTGATCAGTGCATGATCAGCCACGTGATCAGTGCATGATCAGTTACGTGATCAGTGCATGATCAGTCACGTGATCAGTGCATGATCAGTCACGTGATCAGTGCATGATCAGCCACGTGATCAGTGCATGATCAGCCACGTGATCAGTGCATGATCAGCCACGTGATCAGTGCATGATCAGCCACGTGATCAGTGCATGATCAGTTACGTGAGCAGTGTATGATCAGCCACGTGATCAGTGCATGGTCAGACACGTGAACAGTGTATGATCAGCCACGTGATCAGTGCATGATATCCAAGTGATCAGTGCATGATCATCACGTGATCAGTGTATGATCAGCCACGTGAACAGTGCATGCTCAGTCACGTGATCTGGGCCTGCTGAGCTGCGTGATTACTGTCTGCTCATCTGCTTGACAATTGCCAGCTGAGCTGCACGATTCCTGCCTGTCATCTGCTTGACAATTGCCAGCTGTGCTGCGTAATTCCTGCCTGCTCAGCTGCTTGATTATTGCCAGCTGAGCAGCATGATTCCTCACACCTGAGTTCCATGATTATTGCCTGCTGACTGTTTGATTCGTGCCTACTCAGCTCTTTGTTTATTGCCTCCAGAGGCACATGATCAGTGTATGATAGCAAACATGATCAGCGCATGATCAGTCACATGATCAGCGCCATTAAGTCACGTGATCACTACATGATAGTCATGTGATCAGTCCATGCTCAGTCACGGTATCAGTGCATGATCAGCCACGTGATCAGTGCATGATCTGTCACATGATTAGTGTATGATCATCCACGTGATCAGTGCATGGGCAGTCATGTGATCAGTGCATGATATAGACGTGATCAGTGCATGATCAGTCACGTGATCAGTGCATGATAGCCACGTGATCAGTGCATGATCAGTCACGTGATCATGTGTCATCAGCCACGTGATCAGTGCATGATCAGCCACGTGATCAGTGCATGATCAATTACGTGATCAGTGCATGATCAGTCACGTGATCAGTACATGATAGCTACGTGATCATTGCATGATCAGCCACGTGATCAGTGCATGATAGCCACGTGATCAGTGCATGATAGCCACGTGATCAGTGCATGATCAGTCATGTGATCAGTGTGTGATCAGCCACGTGATCAGTGCATGATATCCACGTGATCAGTGCATGACAGCCACGTGATCAGTGCATGATAGCCACGTGATCAGTGCATGATCAGTCACGTGATACATGTGTGATCAGCCACGTGATCAGTGCATGATGAGCCACGTGATCAGTGCATGATCAATTACGTGATCAGTGCATGATCAGTCACGTGACCAGTACATGGTTGCTACGTGATCGTTGCATGATCAGCCACGTGAGCAGTGCATGATAGCCACGTGATCAGTGCATGATCAGTCACGTGATCAGTACATGATCAGTCACGTGAACAGTGCATGATCATTTACGTGATCAGTGCATGATCAGTCACGTGACCAGTATATGGTAGCTACGTGATCATTCCATGACGAGCCACGTGAGCAGTGCATGATAGCCACGTGATGTGTGCATGAGTTACGTGAGCAGAGTATGATCAGCCACGTGATCAGTGCATGAGTGCCACGTGATCAGTGCATGATATGTCACGTGACAGGTGTGTGATCAGCCACGTGAACAGTGCATGTTCAGCCACGTGATCAGTGCATGATAGCCACGTGATCAGTGCATGATCAGTTACGTGAGCAGTGTATGATCAGCCACGTGATCAGTGCATGGTCAGACACGTGAACAGTGTATGATCAGCCACGTGATCAGTGCATGATATCCAAGTGATCAGTGCATGATCATCACGTGATCAGTGTATGATCAGCCACGTGAACAGTGCATGCTCAGTCACGTGATCTGGGCCTGCTGAGCTGCGTGATTACTGTCTGCTCATCTGCTTGACAATTGCCAGCTGAGCTGCACGATTCCTGCCTGTCATCTGCTTGACAATTGCCAGCTGTGCTGCGTAATTCCTGCCTGCTCAGCTGCTTGATTATTGCCAGCTGAGCAGCATGATTCCTCACACCTGAGTTCCATGATTATTGCCTGCTGACTGTTTGATTCGTGCCTACTCAGCTCTTTGTTTATTGCCTCCAGAGGCACATGATCAGTGTATGATAGCAAACATGATCAGCGCATGATCAGTCACATGATCAGCGCCATTAAGTCACGTGATCACTACATGATAGTCATGTGATCAGTCCATGCTCAGTCACGGTATCAGTGCATGATCAGCCACGTGATCAGTGCATGATAGCCACGTGATCAGTGCATGATCAGCCACGTGATCAGTGCATGATCAGCCACGTGATCAGTGCATGATGCCACGTGATCAGTGCATGATCAGTCACGTGATCAGTGCATGATCAGTCACGTGATCAGTGCATGATCAGCCACGTGATCAGTGCATGATAGCCACGTGATCAGTGCATGATCAGTCACGTGATCAGTGCATGATCAGTCACGTGACCAGTACATGGTAGCTACGTGATCATTGCATGATCAGCCACGTGACAGTGCATGATAGCCACGTGATCAGTGCATGATCAGTCACGTGATCAGTGCATGATCAGTCATGTGATCAGTGCATGATCAGGCACGTGATCAGTGCATGATCAGCCACGTGATCAGTGCATGATAGCCACGTGATCAGTGCATGATCAGTCACGTGATCAGTGCATGATCAGCCACGTGATCAGTGCATGATCAATTACGTGATCAGTGCATGATCAGTCACGTGATCAGTGCATGGTAGCTACGTGATCAGTGCATGATCAGCCACGTGATCAGTGCATGATAGCCACGTGATCAGTGCATGATCAGTCACGTGATCAGTGCATGATCAGCCACGTGATCAGTGCATGATCAGTTACGTGATCAGTGCATGATCAGTCACGTGACCAGTGCATGGTAGCTACGTGATCAGTGCATGATCAGCCACGTGATCAGTGCATGATAGCCACGTGATCAGTGCATGATCAGTCACGTGATCAGTGCATGATCAGTCACGTGATCAGTGCATGATCAGCCACGTGATCAGTGCATGATCAGTCACGTGATCAGTGCATGATAGCCACGTGATCAGTGCATGATCAGCCACGTGATCAGTGCATGATAGCCACGTGATCAGTGCATGATCAGTTACGTGAGCAGTGTATGATCAGCCACGTGATCAGTGCATGGTCAGACACGTGATCAGTGTATGATCAGCCACGTGATCAGTGCATGATCAGTCACGTGATCAGTGCATGATCATCACGTGATCAGTGTATGATCAGCCACGTGAACAGTGCATGCTCAGTCACGTGATCAGGGCCTGCTGAGCTGCGTGATTACTGTCTGCTCATCTGCTTGACAATTGCCAGCTGAGCTGCACGATTCCTGCCTGTCATCTGCTTGACAATTGCCAGCTGTGCTGCGTAATTCCTGCCTGCTCAGCTGCTTGATTATTGCCAGCTGAGCAGCATGATTCCTCACCTGAGTTCCATGATTATTGCCTGCTGACTGTTTGATTCGTGCCTACTCAGCTCTTTGTTTATTGCCTCCAGAGGCACATGATCAGTGTATGATAGCAAACATGATCAGTGCATGATCAGTCACATGATCAGCGCCATTAAGTCACGTGATCACTGCATGATAGTCATGTGATCAGTCCATGCTCAGTCACGGTATCAGTGCATGATCAGCCACGTGATCAGTGCATGATCAGCACGTGATCAGTGCATGATAGCCATGTGATCAGTGCATGATCAGTCACGTGATCAGTGCATGATCAGTCACGTGATCAGTGCATGATCAGCCACGTGATCAGTGCATGATCAGTCACCTGATGGGTGTATGATCAGTCACGTGACCAGTACATGGTAGCTACATGATCATTGCATGATCAGCCACGTGATAGTGCATGATAGCCACGTGATCAGTGCATGATCAGTCACGTGATCAGTGCATGATCAGTCACGTGACAGAGTCATGATCAGCCACGTGATCAGTGCATGATAGCCACGTGATCAGTGCATGATCAGTCACGTGATCAGTGCATGATCAGTCACGTGATCAGTGCATGATCAGCCACGTGATCAGTGCATGATAGCCACGTGATCAGTGCATGATCAGCCACGTGATCAGTGCATGATAGCCACGTGATCAGTGCATGATCAGTCACGTGATCAGTGCATGATCAGTCACGTGATCAGTGCATGATCAGTCACGTGATCAGTGCATGATCAGTTACGTGATCAGTGCATGATCAGTCACGTGATCAGTGCATGATAGCTACGTGATCAGTGCATGATCAGCCACGTGATCAGTGCATGATAGCCACGTGATCAGTGCATGATCAGTCACGTGATCAGTGCATGATCAGTCACGTGATCAGTGCATGATCAGCCACGTGATCAGTGCATGATCAGCCACGTGATCAGTGCATGATCAGCCACGTGATCAGTGCATGATCAGCCACGTGATCAGTGCATGATCAGCCACGTGATCAGTGCATGATCAGCCACGTGATCAGTGCATGATCAGCTCACGTGATCAGTGCATGATCAGCCACGTGATCAGTGCATGATAGCCACGTGATCAGTGCATGATAGCCACGTGATCAGTGCATGATCAGTCATGTGATACGTGTGTGATCAGCCACGTGATCAGTGCATGATATCCACGTGATCAGTGCATGACAGCCACGTGATCAGTGCATGAGAGCCACGTGATCAGTGCATGATCAGTCACGTGATACATGTGTGATCAGCCACGTGATCAGTGCATGATGAGCCACGTGATCAGTGCATGATCAATTACGTGATCAGTGCATGATCAGTCACGTGACCAGTACATGGTTGCTACGTGATCGTTGCATGATCAGCCACGTGAGCAGTGCATGATAGCCACGTGATCAGTGCATGATCAGTCACGTGATCAGTACATGATCAGTCACGTGAACAGTGCATGATCATTTACGTGATCAGTGCATGATCAGTCACGTGACCAGTATATGGTTGCTACGTGATCATTCCATGACGAGCCACGTGAGCAGTGCATGATAGCCACGTGATGTGTGCATGAGTTACGTGAGCAGAGTATGATCAGCCACGTGATCAGTGCATGAGTGCCACGTGATCAGTGCATGATATGTCACGTGACAGGTGTGTGATCAGCCACGTGAACAGTGCATGTTCAGCCACGTGATCAGTGCATGATAGCCACGTGATCAGTGCATGATCAGTTACGTGAGCAGTGTATGATCAGCCACGTGATCAGTGCATGGTCAGACACGTGAACAGTGTATGATCAGCCACGTGATCAGTGCATGATATCCAAGTGATCAGTGCATGATCATCACGTGATCAGTGTATGATCAGCCACGTGAACAGTGCATGCTCAGTCACGTGATCTGGGCCTGCTGAGCTGCGTGATTACTGTCTGCTCATCTGCTTGACAATTGCCAGCTGAGCTGCACGATTCCTGCCTGTCATCTGCTTGACAATTGCCAGCTGTGCTGCGTAATTCCTGCCTGCTCAGCTGCTTGATTATTGCCAGCTGAGCAGCATGATTCCTCACACCTGAGTTCCATGATTATTGCCTGCTGACTGTTTGATTCGTGCCTACTCAGCTCTTTGTTTATTGCCTCCAGAGGCACATGATCAGTGTATGATAGCAAACATGATCAGCGCATGATCAGTCACATGATCAGCGCCATTAAGTCACGTGATCACTACATGATAGTCATGTGATCAGTCCATGCTCAGTCACGGTATCAGTGCATGATCAGCCACGTGATCAGTGCATGATCTGTCACATGATTAGTGTATGATCATCCACGTGATCAGTGCATGGGCAGTCATGTGATCAGTGCATGATATAGACGTGATCAGTGCATGATCAGTCTCGTGATCAGTGCATGATAGCCACGTGATCAGTGCATGATCAGTCACCTGATGGGTGTATGATCATTCACGTGACCTGTACATGGTAGCTACATGATCATTGCATGATCAGCCACGTGAGTAGTGCATGATAGCCACGTGATCAGTGCATGATCAGTCACGTGATCAGTGCATGATCAGTCATGTGACCAGTACATGGTAGCTGCGTGATCATGGCATGATCAGCCACGTGAGCAGTGCATGATAGCCACGTGATCAGTGCATGATCAGTCACGTGATCAGTGCATGATCAGTCACGTGATCAGTGCATGATCAGCCACGTGATCAGTGCATGATCAGGCACGTGATCAGTGTATGATCAGCCACGTGATCAGTGCATGATAGCCACGTGATCAGTGCATGATCAGTCACGTGATCAGTGCATGATCAGTCACGTGATCAGTGCATGATCAGCCACGTGATCAGTGCATGATCAGCCACGTGATCAGTGCATGATCAGTCACGTGATCAGTGCATGGTAGCTACGTGATCAGTGCATGATCAGCCACGTGATCAGTGCATGATAGCCACGTGATCAGTGCATGATAGCCACGTGATCAGTGCATGATCAGTCACGTGATCGTGCATGATCAGCCACGTGATCAGTGCATGATCAGTCACGTGATCAGTGCATGATCAGCCACGTGATCAGTGCATGATCAGTCACGTGATCAGTGCATGATATAGACGTGATCAGTGCATGATCAGTCACGTGATCAGTGCATGATAGCCACGTGATCAGTGCATGATCAGTCACGTGATCAGTGCATGATCAGTCACGTGATCAGTGCATGGTAGCTACGTGATCAGTGCATGATCAGCCACGTGATAGTGCATGATAGCCACGTGATCAGTGCATGATCAGTCACGTGATCAGTGCATGATCAGTCATGTGATCAGTGCATGATAGCTGCGTGATCATGCATGATCAGCCACGTGATCAGTGCATGATAGCCACGTGATCAGTGCATGATCAGCCACGTGATCAGTGCATGATCAGTCACGTGATCAGTGCATGATCAGCCACGTGATCAGTGCATGATCAGGCACGTGATCAGTGCATGATCAGCCACGTGATCAGTGCATGATAGCCACGTGATCAGTGCATGATCAGTCACGTGATCAGTGCATGATCAGTCACGTGATCAGTGCATGATCAGCCACGTGATCAGTGCATGATCAGCCACGTGATCAGTGCATGATCAATCACGTGATCAGTGCATGATCAGTCACGTGATCAGTGCATGATAGCTACGTGATCAGTGCATGATCAGCCACGTGATCAGTGCATGACAGCCACGTGATCAGTGCATGATAGCCACGTGATCAGTGCATGATCAGTCACGTGATCATGTGTGATCAGCCACGTGATCAGTGCATGATCAGCCACGTGATCAGTGCATGATCAATTACGTGATCAGTGCATGATCAGTCACGTGATCAGTGCATGATAGCTACGTGATCAGTGCATGATCAGCCACGTGATCAGTGCATGATAGCCACGTGATCAGTGCATGATAGCCACGTGATCAGTGCATGATCAGTCATGTGATACGTGTGTGATCAGCCACGTGATCAGTGCATGATATCCACGTGATCAGTGCATGACAGCCACGTGATCAGTGCATGATAGCCACGTGATCAGTGCATGATCAGTCACGTGATACATGTGTGATCAGCCACGTGATCAGTGCATGATGAGCCACGTGATCAGTGCATGATCAATTACGTGATCAGTGCATGATCAGTCACGTGACCAGTACATGGTTGCTACGTGATCGTTGCATGATCAGCCACGTGAGCAGTGCATGATAGCCACGTGATCAGTGCATGATCAGTCACGTGATCAGTGCATGATCAGTCACGTGATCAGTGCATGATCATTTACGTGATCAGTGCATGATCAGTCACGTGACCAGTATATGGTTGCTACGTGATCATTCCATGACGAGCCACGTGAGCAGTGCATGATAGCCACGTGATGTGTGCATGAGTTACGTGAGCAGAGTATGATCAGCCACGTGATCAGTGCATGAGTGCCACGTGATCAGTGCATGATATGTCACGTGACAGGTGTGTGATCAGCCACGTGAACAGTGCATGTTCAGCCACGTGATCAGTGCATGATAGCCACGTGATCAGTGCATGATCAGTTACGTGAGCAGTGTATGATCAGCCACGTGATCAGTGCATGGTCAGACACGTGAACAGTGTATGATCAGCCACGTGATCAGTGCATGATATCCAAGTGATCAGTGCATGATCATCACGTGATCAGTGTATGATCAGCCACGTGAACAGTGCATGCTCAGTCACGTGATCTGGGCCTGCTGAGCTGCGTGATTACTGTCTGCTCATCTGCTTGACAATTGCCAGCTGAGCTGCACGATTCCTGCCTGTCATCTGCTTGACAATTGCCAGCTGTGCTGCGTAATTCCTGCCTGCTCAGCTGCTTGATTATTGCCAGCTGAGCAGCATGATTCCTCACACCTGAGTTCCATGATTATTGCCTGCTGACTGTTTGATTCGTGCCTACTCAGCTCTTTGTTTATTGCCTCCAGAGGCACATGATCAGTGTATGATAGCAAACATGATCAGCGCATGATCAGTCACATGATCAGCGCCATTAAGTCACGTGATCACTACATGATAGTCATGTGATCAGTCCATGCTCAGTCACGGTATCAGTGCATGATCAGCCACGTGATCAGTGCATGATCAGCAAGGTGATCAGTTCATGATAGCCATGTGATCAGTGCATGATAGTCACGTGATCAGTGCATGATCAGTCACGTGATCAGTGCATGATCAGCCACGTGATCAGTGCATGATCAGTCACCTGATGGGTGTATGATCAGTCACGTGACCTGTACATGGTAGCTACATGATCATTGCATGATCAGCCACGTGAGTAGTGCATGATAGCCACGTGATCAGTGCATGATCAGTCACGTGATCAGTGCATGATCAGTCACGTGACAGTGCATGATCAGCCACGTGATCAGTGCATGATAGCCACGTGATCAGTGCATGATCAGTCACGTGATCAGTGCATGATCAGTCACGTGATCAGTGCATGATCAGCCACGTGATCAGTGCATGATAGCCACGTGATCAGTGCATGATCAGCCAC
Organism: Bos javanicus; assembly: GCF_032452875.1. Classification (NCBI taxonomy): domain Eukaryota; kingdom Metazoa; phylum Chordata; class Mammalia; order Artiodactyla; family Bovidae; genus Bos; species Bos javanicus. The sequence goes on along the minus strand of NW_026894411.1, from coordinate 40,814 downwards.
GTGATCAGTGCATGATAGCCACGTGATCAGTGCATGATCAGTCACGTGATCAGTGCATGATCAGTCACGTGATCAGTGCATGATCAGCCACGTGATCAGTGCATGATCAGCCACGTGATCAGTGCATGATCAGTCACGTGATCAGTGCATGATAGCTACGTGATCAGTGCATGATCAGCCACGTGATCAGTGCATGATAGCCACGTGATCAGTGCATGATCAGTCACGTGATCAGTGCATGATCAGTCACGTGATCAGTGCATGATCAGCCACGTGATCAGTGCATGATCAGCCACGTGATCAGTGCATGATCAGCCACGTGATCAGTGCATGATCAGCCACGTGATCAGTGCATGATCAGTCACGTGATCAGTGCATGATCAGCCACGTGATCAGTGCATGATCAGCCACGTGATCAGTGCATGATCAGCCACGTGATCAGTGCATGATAGCCACGTGATCAGTGCATGATCAGTCACGTGATCAGTGTGTGATCAGCCACGTGATCAGTGCATGATATCCACGTGATCAGTGCATGATCAGCCACGTGATCAGTGCATGATAGCCACGTGATCAGTGCATGATCAGTCACGTGATACATGTGTGATCAGCCACGTGATCAGTGCATGATGAGCCACGTGATCAGTGCATGATCAATTACGTGATCAGTGCATGATCAGTCACGTGACCAGTACATGGTTGCTACGTGATCGTTGCATGATCAGCCACGTGAGCAGTGCATGATAGCCGTGATCAGTGCATGATCAGTCACGTGATCAGTACATGATCAGTCACGTGATCAGTGCATGATCATTTCGTGATCAGTGCATGATCAGTCACGTGACCAGTATATGGTTGCTACGTGATCATTCCATGACAGCCACGTGATCAGTGCATGATAGCCACGTGATGTGTGCATGAGTTACGTGATCAGTGTATGATCAGCCACGTGATCAGTGCATGAGTGCCACGTGATCAGTGCATGATATGTCACGTGACAGGTGTGTGATCAGCCACGTGATCAGTGCATGATCAGCCACGTGATCAGTGCATGATAGCCACGTGATCAGTGCATGATCAGTTACGTGATCAGTGTATGATCAGCCACGTGATCAGTGCATGGTCAGACACGTGATCAGTGTATGATCAGCCACGTGATCAGTGCATGATATCCAAGTGATCAGTGCATGATCATCACGTGATCAGTGTATGATCAGCCACGTGAACAGTGCATGCTCAGTCACGTGATCAGGGCCTGCTGAGCTGCGTGATTACTGTCTGCTCATCTGCTTGACAATGCCAGCTGAGCTGCACGATTCCTGCCTGTCATCTGCTTGACAATTGCCAGCTGTGCTGCGTAATTCCTGCCTGCTCAGCTGCTTGATTATTGCCAGCTGAGCAGCATGATTCCTCACACCTGTGTTCCATGATTATTGCCTGCTGACTGTTTGATTCGTGCCTACTCAGCTCTTTGTTTATTGCCTCCAGAGGCACATGATCAGTGTATGATAGCAAACATGATCAGCGCATGATCAGTCACATGATCAGTGCCATTAAGTCACGTGATCACTACATGATAGTCATGTGATCAGTCCATGCTCAGTCACGGTATCAGTGCATGATCAGCCACGTGATCAGTGCATGATCAGTCACGTGATCAGTGCATGATCAGCCACGTGATCAGTGCATGATAGCCACGTGATCAGTGCATGATCAGTCACGTGATCAGTGCATGATCAGTCACGTGATCAGTGCATGATCAGCCACGTGATCAGTGCATGATCAGCCACGTGATCAGTGCATGATCAGCCACGTGATCAGTGCATGATCAGTCACGTGATCAGTGCATGATAGCCACGTGATCAGTGCATGATCAGCCACGTGATCAGTGCATGATCAGCCACGTGATCAGTGCATGATCAGCCACGTGATCAGTGCATGATCAGTCACGTGATCAGTGTGATCAGCCACGTGATCAGTGCATGATCAGCCACGTGATCAGTGCATGATCAGCCACGTGATCAGTGCATGATCAGTCACGTGATCAGTGCATGATCAGCCACGTGATCAGTGCATGATCAGCCACGTGATCAGTGCATGATCAGCCACGTGATCAGTGTATGATCAGCCACGTGAACAGTGCATGCTCAGTCACGTGATCTGGGCCTGCTGAGCTGCGTGATTACTGTCTGCTCATCTGCTTGACAATTGCCAGCTGAGCTGCACGATTCCTGCCTGTCATCTGCTTGACAATTGCCAGCTGTGCTGCGTAATTCCTGCCTGCTCAGCTGCTTGATTATTGCCAGCTGAGCAGCATGATTCCTCACACCTGAGTTCCATGATTATTGCCTGCTGACTGTTTGATTCGTGCCTACTCAGCTCTTTGTTTATTGCCTCCAGAGGCACATGATCAGTGTATGATAGCAAACATGATCAGTGCATGATCAGTCACATGATCAGCGCCATTAAGTCACGTGATCACTACATGATAGTCATGTGATCAGTCCATGCTCAGTCACGGTATCAGTGCATGATCAGCCACGTGATCAGTGCATGATCTGTCACATGATCAGTGTATGATCATCCACGTGATCAGTGCATGGGCAGTCATGTGATCAGTGCATGATATAGACGTGATCAGTGCATGATCAGTCACGTGATCAGTGCATGATCAGCCACGTGATCAGTGCATGATCAGTACGTGATCAGTGCATGATCAGTCACGTGACCAGTACATGGTAGCTACGTGATCATTGCATGATCAGCCACGTGATCAGTGCATGATAGCCACGTGATCAGTGCATGAGTCACGTGATCAGTGCATGATCAGCCACGTGATCAGTGCATGATGCCACGTGATCAGTGCATGATCAGTCACGTGATCAGTGTGTGATCAGCCACGTGATCAGTGCATGATCAGCCACGTGATCAGTGCATGACAGCCACGTGATCAGTGCATGATAGCCACGTGATCAGTGCATGATCAGTCACGTGATACATGTGTGATCAGCCACGTGATCAGTGCATGATGAGCCACGTGATCAGTGCAGGATCAATTACGTGATCAGTGCATGATCAGTCACGTGACCAGTACATGGTTGCTACGTGATCGTTGCATGATCAGCCACGTGAGCAGAGCATGATAGCCACGTGATCAGTGCATGATCAGTCACGTGATCAGTACATGATCAGTCACGTGAACAGTGCATGATCATTTACGTGATCTGTGCATGATCAGTCACGTGACCAGTATATGGTTGCTACGTGATCATTCCATGACGAGCCACGTGAGCAGTGCATGATAGCCACGTGATGTGTGCATGAGTTACGTGAGCAGAGTATGATCAGCCACGTGATCAGTGCATGAGTGCCACGTGATCAGTGCATGATATGTCACGTGACAGGTGTGTGATCAGCCACGTGAACAGTGCATGTTCAGCCACGTGATCAGTGCATGATAGCCACGTGATCAGTGCATGATCAGTTACGTGAGCAGTGTATGATCAGCCACGTGATCAGTGCATGGTCAGACACGTGAACAGTGTATGATCAGCCACGTGATCAGTGCATGATATCCAAGTGATCAGTGCATGATCATCACGTGATCAGTGTATGATCAGCCACGTGAACAGTGCATGCTCAGTCACGTGATCTGGGCCTGCTGAGCTGCGTGATTACTGTCTGCTCATCTGCTTGACAATTGCCAGCTGAGCTGCACGATTCCTGCCTGTCATCTGCTTGACAATTGCCAGCTGTGCTGCGTAATTCCTGCCTGCTCAGCTGCTTGATTATTGCCAGCTGAGCAGCATGATTCCTCACACCTGAGTTCCATGATTATTGCCTGCTGACTGTTTGATTCGTGCCTACTCAGCTCTTTGTTTATTGCCTCCAGAGGCACATGATCAGTGTATGATAGCAAACATGATCAGCGCATGATCAGTCACATGATCAGCGCCATTAAGTCACGTGATCACTACATGATAGTCATGTGATCAGTCCATGCTCAGTCACGGTATCAGTGCATGATCAGCCACGTGATCAGTGCATGATCTGTCACAAGATTAGTGTATGATCATCCACGTGATCAGTGCATGGGCAGTCATGTGATCAGTGCATGATATAGACGTGATCAGTGCATGATCAGTCTCGTGATCAGTGCATGATAGCCACGTGATCAGTGCATGATCAGTCACCTGATGGGTGTATGATCATTCACGTGACCTGTACATGGTAGCTACATGATCATTGCATGATCAGCCACGTGAGTAGTGCATGATAGCCACGTGATCACTGCATGATCAGTCACGTGATCAGTGCATGATCAGTCATGTGACCAGTACATGGTAGCTGCGTGATCATGGCATGATCAGCCACGTGAGCAGTGCATGATAGCCACGTGATCAGTGCATGATCAGTCACGTGATCAGTGCATGATCAGTCACGTGATCAGTGCATGATCAGCCACGTGATCAGTGCATGACCAGGCACGTGATCAGTGTATGTCAGCCACGTGATCAGTGCATGATAGCCACGTGATCAGTGCATGATCAGTCACGTGATCAGTGCATGATCAGTCACGTGATCAGTGCATGATCAGCCACGTGATCAGTGCATGATCAGCCACGTGATCAGTGCATGATCAATTACGTGATCAGTGCATGATCAGTCACGTGATCAGTACATGGTAGCCACGTGATCAGTGCATGATCAGCCACGTGATCAGTGCATGATCAGCCACGTGATCAGTGCATGATCAGCCACGTGATCAGTGCATGATCAGTCACGTGATCATGTGTGATCAGCCACGTGATCAGTGCATGATCAGCCACGTGATCAGTGCATGATCAATTACGTGATCAGTGCATGATCAGTCACGTGACCAGTGCATGATAGCTACGTGATCATTGCATGATCAGCCACGTGATCAGTGCATGATAGCCACGTGATCAGTGCATGATAGCCACGTGATCAGTGCATGATCAGTCACGTGATACGTGTGTGATCAGCCACGTGATCAGTGCATGATATCCACGTGATCAGTGCATGACAGCCACGTGATCAGTGCATGAGAGCCACGTGATCAGTGCATGATCAGTCACGTGATACATGTGTGATCAGCCACGTGATCAGTGCATGATGAGCCACGTGATCAGTGCATGATCAATTACGTGATCAGTGCATGATCAGTCACGTGACCAGTACATGGTTGCTACGTGATCGTTGCATGATCAGCCACGTGAGCAGTGCATGATAGCCACGTGATCAGTGCATGATCAGTCACGTGATCAGTACATGATCAGTCACGTGAACAGTGCATGATCATTTACGTGATCTTTGCATGATCAGTCACGTGACCAGTATATGGTTGCTACGTGATCATTCCATGACGAGCCACGTGAGCAGTGCATGATAGCCACGTGATGTGTGCATGAGTTACGTGAGCAGAGTATGATCAGCCACGTGATCAGTGCATGAGTGCCACGTGATCAGTGCATGATATGTCACGTGACAGGTGTGTGATCAGCCACGTGAACAGTGCATGTTCAGCCACGTGATCAGTGCATGATAGCCACGTGATCAGTGCATGATCAGTTACGTGAGCAGTGTATGATCAGCCACGTGATCAGTGCATGGTCAGACACGTGAACAGTGTATGATCAGCCACGTGATCAGTGCATGATATCCAAGTGATCAGTGCATGATCATCACGTGATCAGTGTATGATCAGCCACGTGAACAGTGCATGCTCAGTCACGTGATCTGGGCCTGCTGAGCTGCGTGATTACTGTCTGCTCATCTGCTTGACAATTGCCAGCTGAGCTGCACGATTCCTGCCTGTCATCTGCTTGACAATTGCCAGCTGTGCTGCGTAATTCCTGCCTGCTCAGCTGCTTGATTATTGCCAGCTGAGCAGCATGATTCCTCACACCTGAGTTCCATGATTATTGCCTGCTGACTGTTTGATTCGTGCCTACTCAGCTCTTTGTTTATTGCCTCCAGAGGCACATGATCAGTGTATGATAGCAAACATGATCAGCGCATGATCAGTCACATGATCAGCGCCATTAAGTCACGTGATCACTACATGATAGTCATGTGATCAGTCCATGCTCAGTCACGGTATCAGTGCATGATCAGCCACGTGATCAGTGCATGATCTGTCACAAGATTAGTGTATGATCATCCACGTGATCAGTGCATGGGCAGTCATGTGATCAGTGCATGATATAGACGTGATCAGTGCATGATCAGTCACGTGATCAGTGCATGATAGCCACGTGATCAGTGCATGATCAGTCACCTGATGGGTGTATGATCATTCACGTGACCTGTACATGGTAGCTACATGATCATTGCATGATCAGCCACGTGAGTAGTGCATGATAGCCACGTGATCAGTGCATGATCAGTCACGTGATCAGTGCATGATCAGTCATGTGACCAGTACATGGTAGCTGCGTGATCATGGCATGATCAGCCACGTGAGCAGTGCATGATAGCCACGTGATCAGTGCATGATCAGACACGTGATCAGTGCATGATCAGTCACGTGATCAGTGCATGATCAGCCACGTGATCAGTGCATGATCAGGCACGTGATCAGTGTATGATCAGCCACGTGATCAGTGCATGATAGCCACGTGATCAGTGCATGATCAGTCACGTGATCAGTGCATGATCAGTCACGTGATCAGTGCATGATCAGCCACGTGATCAGTGCATGATCAGCCACGTGATCAGTGCATGATCAATTACGTGATCAGTGCATGATCAGTCACGTGACCAGTGCATGGTAGCTACGTGATCATTGCATGATCAGCCACGTGATCAGTGCATGATAGCCACGTGATCAGTGCATGATAGCCACGTGATCAGTGCATGATCAGTCACGTGATCATGTGTGATCAGCCACGTGATCAGTGCATGATCAGCCACGTGATCAGTGCATGATCAGTCACGTGATCAGTGCATGATCAGTCACGTGATCAGTGCATGATAGCTACGTGATCAGTGCATGATCAGCCACGTGATCAGTGCATGATAGCCACGTGATCAGTGCATGATCAGCCACGTGATCAGTGCATGATCAGTCACGTGATCAGTGCATGATCAGCCACGTGATCAGTGCATGATCAGCCACGTGATCAGTGCATGATCAGCCACGTGATCAGTGCATGATCAGTCACGTGATCAGTGCATGATCAGCCACGTGATCAGTGCATGATCATTACGTGATCAGTGCATGATCAGTCACGTGATCAGTGCATGATAGCTACGTGATCAGTGCATGATCAGCCACGTGATCAGTGCATGATAGCCACGTGATCAGTGCATGAGTTACGTGATCAGTGTATGATCAGCCACGTGATCAGTGCATGATGCCACGTGATCAGTGCATGATCAGTCACGTGACAGTGTGTGATCAGCCACGTGATCAGTGCATGATCAGCCACGTGATCAGTGCATGACAGCCACGTGATCAGTGCATGATAGCCACGTGATCAGTGCATGATCAGTCACGTGATACATGTGTGATCAGCCACGTGATCAGTGCATGATGAGCCACGTGATCAGTGCATGATCAATTACGTGATCAGTGCATGATCAGTCACGTGACCAGTACATGGTTGCTACGTGATCGTTGCATGATCAGCCACGTGAGCAGTGCATGATAGCCACGTGATCAGTGCATGATCAGTCACGTGATCAGTACATGATCAGTCACGTGAACAGTGCATGATCATTTACGTGATCAGTGCATGATCAGTCACGTGACCAGTATATGGTAGCTACGTGATCATTCCATGACGAGCCACGTGAGCAGTGCATGATAGCCACGTGATGTGTGCATGAGTTACGTGAGCAGAGTATGATCAGCCACGTGATCAGTGCATGAGTGCCACGTGATCAGTGCATGATATGTCACGTGACAGGTGTGTGATCAGCCACGTGAACAGTGCATGTTCAGCCACGTGATCAGTGCATGATAGCCACGTGATCAGTGCATGATCAGTTACGTGAGCAGTGTATGATCAGCCACGTGATCAGTGCATGGTCAGACACGTGAACAGTGTATGATCAGCCACGTGATCAGTGCATGATATCCAAGTGATCAGTGCATGATCATCACGTGATCAGTGTATGATCAGCCACGTGAACAGTGCATGCTCAGTCACGTGATCTGGGCCTGCTGAGCTGCGTGATTACTGTCTGCTCATCTGCTTGACAATTGCCAGCTGAGCTGCACGATTCCTGCCTGTCATCTGCTTGACAATTGCCAGCTGTGCTGCGTAATTCCTGCCTGCTCAGCTGCTTGATTATTGCCAGCTGAGCAGCATGATTCCTCACACCTGAGTTCCATGATTATTGCCTGCTGACTGTTTGATTCGTGCCTACTCAGCTCTTTGTTTATTGCCTCCAGAGGCACATGATCAGTGTATGATAGCAAACATGATCAGCGCATGATCAGTCACATGATCAGCGCCATTAAGTCACGTGATCACTACATGATAGTCATGTGATCAGTCCATGCTCAGTCACGGTATCAGTGCATGATCAGCCACGTGATCAGTGCATGATCTGTCACATGATTAGTGTATGATCATCCACGTGATCAGTGCATGGGCAGTCATGTGATCAGTGCATGATATAGACGTGATCAGTGCATGATCAGTCTCGTGATCAGTGCATGATAGCCACGTGATCAGTGCATGATCAGTCACCTGATGGGTGTATGATCATTCACGTGACCTGTACATGGTAGCTACATGATCATTGCATGATCAGCCACGTGAGTAGTGCATGATAGCCACGTGATCAGTGCATGATCAGTCACGTGATCAGTGCATGATCAGTCATGTGACCAGTACATGGTAGCTGCGTGATCATGCATGATCAGCCACGTGATCAGTGCATGATAGCCACGTGATCAGTGCATGATCAGCCACGTGATCAGTGCATGATCAGTCACGTGATCATGTGTGATCAGCCACGTGATCAGTGCATGATCAGCCACGTGATCAGTGCATGATCAATTACGTGATCAGTGCATGATCAGTCACGTGATCAGTACATGGTAGCTACGTGATCATTGCATGATCAGCCACGTGATCAGTGCATGATAGCCACGTGATCAGTGCATAATAGCCACGTCATCAGTGCATGATAAGTCATGTGATACGTGTGTGATCAGCCACGTGATCAGTGCATGATATCCACGTGATCAGTGCATGACAGCCACGTGATCAGTGCATGAGAGCCACGTGATCAGTGCATGATCAGTCACGTGATACATGTGTGATCAGCCACGTGATCAGTGCATGATGAGCCACGTGATCAGTGCATGATCAATTACGTGATCAGTGCATGATCAGTCACGTGACCAGTACATGGTTGCTACGTGATCGTTGCATGATCAGCCACGTGAGCAGAGCATGATAGCCACGTGATCAGTGCATGATCAGTCACGTGATCAGTACATGATCAGTCACGTGAACAGTGCATGATCATTTAGGTGATCTTTGCATGATCAGTCACGTGACCAGTATATGGTTGCTACGTGATCATTCCATGACGAGCCACGTGAGCAGTGCATGATAGCCACGTGATGTGTGCATGAGTTACGTGAGCAGAGTATGATCAGCCACGTGATCAGTGCATGAGTGCCACGTGATCAGTGCATGATATGTCACGTGACAGGTGTGTGATCAGCCACGTGAACAGTGCATGTTCAGCCACGTGATCAGTGCATGATAGCCACGTGATCAGTGCATGATCAGTTACGTGAGCAGTGTATGATCAGCCACGTGATCAGTGCATGGTCAGACACGTGAACAGTGTATGATCAGCCACGTGATCAGTGCATGATATCCAAGTGATCAGTGCATGATCATCACGTGATCAGTGTATGATCAGCCACGTGAACAGTGCATGCTCAGTCACGTGATCTGGGCCTGCTGAGCTGCGTGATTACTGTCTGCTCATCTGCTTGACAATTGCCAGCTGAGCTGCACGATTCCTGCCTGTCATCTGCTTGACAATTGCCAGCTGTGCTGCGTAATTCCTGCCTGCTCAGCTGCTTGATTATTGCCAGCTGAGCAGCATGATTCCTCACACCTGAGTTCCATGATTATTGCCTGCTGACTGTTTGATTTGTGCCTACTCAGCTCTTTGTTTATTGCCTCCAGAGGCACATGATCAGTGTATGATAGCAAACATGATCAGCGCATGATCAGTCACATGATCAGCGCCATTAAGTCACGTGATCACTACATGATAGTCATGTGATCAGTCCATGCTCAGTCACGGTATCAGTGCATGATCAGCCACGTGATCAGTGCATGATCTGTCACATGATTAGTGTATGATCATCCACGTGATCAGTGCATGGGCAGTCATGTGATCAGTGCATGATATAGACGTGATCAGTGCATGATCAGTCTCGTGATCAGTGCATGATAGCCACGTGATCAGTGCATGATCAGTCACCTGATGGGTGTATGATCATTCACGTGACCTGTACATGGTAGCTACATGATCATTGCATGATCAGCCACGTGAGTAGTGCATGATAGCCACGTGATCACTGCATGATCAGTCACGTGATCAGTGCATGATCAGTCATGTGACCAGTACATGGTAGCTGCGTGATCATGGCATGATCAGCCACGTGAGCAGTGCATGATAGCCACGTGATCAGTGCATGATCAGACACGTGATCAGTGCATGATCAGTCACGTGATCAGTGCATGATCAGCCACGTGATCAGTGCATGATCAGGCACGTGATCAGTGTATGTCAGCCACGTGATCAGTGCATGATAGCCACGTGATCAGTGCATGATCAGTCACGTGATCAGTGCATGATCAGTTATGTGATCAGTGCATGATCAGCCACGTGATCAGTGCATGATCAGCCACGTGATCAGTGCATGATCAATTACGTGATCAGTGCATGATCAGTCACGTGACCAGTACATGGTAGCTACGTGATCATTGCATGATCAGCCACGTGATCAGTGCATGATAGCCACGTGATCAGTGCATGATAGCCACGTGATCAGTGCATGATCAGTCACGTGATCATGTGTGATCAGCCACGTGATCAGTGCATGATCAGCCACGTGATCAGTGCATGATCAGTTACGTGATCAGTGCATGATCAGTCACGTGATCAGTGCATGGTCAGCACGTGATCAGTGCATGATCAGCCACGTGATCAGTGCATGATCAGCCACGTGATCAGTGTATGATCAGCCACGTGAACAGTGCATGCTCAGTCACGTGATCTGGGCCTGCTGAGCTGCGTGATTACTGTCTGCTCATCTGCTTGACAATTGCCAGCTGAGCTGCACGATTCCTGCCTGTCATCTGCTTGACAATTGCCAGCTGTGCTGCGTAATTCCTGCCTGCTCAGCTGCTTGATTATTGCCAGCTGAGCAGCATGATTCCTCACACCTGAGTTCCATGATTATTGCCTGCTGACTGTTTGATTCGTGCCTACTCAGCTCTTTGTTTATTGCCTCCAGAGGCACATGATCAGTGTATGATAGCAAACATGATCAGTGCATGATCAGTCACATGATCAGCGCCATTAAGTCACGTGATCACTACATGATAGTCATGTGATCAGTCCATGCTCAGTCACGGTATCAGTGCATGATCAGCCACGTGATCAGTGCATGATCTGTCACATGATTAGTGTATGATCATCCACGTGATCAGTGCATGGGCAGTCATGTGATCAGTGCATGATATAGACGTGATCAGTGCATGATCAGTCACGTGATCAGTGCATGATAGCCACGTGATCAGTGCATGATCAGTCACGTGATCATGTGTGATCAGCCACGTGATCAGTGCATGATCAGCCACGTGATCAGTGCATGATCATACGTGATCAGTGCATGATCAGTCACGTGACCAGTGCATGATAGCTACGTGATCATTGCATGATCAGCCACGTGATCAGTGCATGATAGCCACGTGATCAGTGCATGATAGCCACGTGATCAGTGCATGTCATGTGATACGTGTGTGATCAGCCACGTGATCAGTGCATGATATCCACGTGATCAGTGCATGACAGCCACGTGATCAGTGCATGATAGCCACGTGATCAGTGCATGATCAGTCACGTGATACATGTGTGATCAGCCACGTGATCAGTGCATGATGAGCCACGTGATCAGTGCATGATCAATTACGTGATCAGTGCATGATCAGTCACGTGACCAGTACATGGTTGCTACGTGATCGTTGCATGATCAGCCACGTGAGCAGAGCATGATAGCCACGTGATCAGTGCATGATCAGTCACGTGATCAGTACATGATCAGTCACGTGAACAGTGCATGATCATTTACGTGATCAGTGCATGATCAGTCACGTGACCAGTATATGGTTGCTACGTGATCATTCCATGACGAGCCACGTGAGCAGTGCATGATAGCCACGTGATGTGTGCATGAGTTACGTGAGCAGAGTATGATCAGCCACGTGATCAGTGCATGAGTGCCACGTGATCAGTGCATGATATGTCACGTGACAGGTGTGTGATCAGCCACGTGAACAGTGCATGTTCAGCCACGTGATCAGTGCATGATAGCCACGTGATCAGTGCATGATCAGTTACGTGAGCAGTGTATGATCAGCCACGTGATCAGTGCATGGTCAGACACGTGAACAGTGTATGATCAGCCACGTGATCAGTGCATGATATCCAAGTGATCAGTGCATGATCATCACGTGATCAGTGTATGATCAGCCACGTGAACAGTGCATGCTCAGTCACGTGATCTGGGCCTGCTGAGCTGCGTGATTACTGTCTGCTCATCTGCTTGACAATTGCCAGCTGAGCTGCACGATTCCTGCCTGTCATCTGCTTGACAATTGCCAGCTGTGCTGCGTAATTCCTGCCTGCTCAGCTGCTTGATTATTGCCAGCTGAGCAGCATGATTCCTCACACCTGAGTTCCATGATTATTGCCTGCTGACTGTTTGATTCGTGCCTACTCAGCTCTTTGTTTATTGCCTCCAGAGGCACATGATCAGTGTATGATAGCAAACATGATCAGCGCATGATCAGTCACATGATCAGCGCCATTAAGTCACGTGATCACTACATGATAGTCATGTGATCAGTCCATGCTCAGTCACGGTATCAGTGCATGATCAGCCACGTGATCAGTGCATGATCTGTCACATGATTAGTGTATGATCATCCACGTGATCAGTGCATGGGCAGTCATGTGATCAGTGCATGATATAGACGTGATCAGTGCATGATCAGTCTCGTGATCAGTGCATGATAGCCACGTGATCAGTGCATGATCAGTCACCTGATGGGTGTATGATCATTCACGTGACCTGTACATGGTAGCTACATGATCATTGCATGATCAGCCACGTGAGTAGTGCATGATAGCCACGTGATCACTGCATGATCAGTCACGTGATCAGTGCATGATCAGTCATGTGACCAGTACATGGTAGCTGCGTGATCATGGCATGATCAGCCACGTGAGCAGTGCATGATAGCCACGTGATCAGTGCATGATCAGACACGTGATCAGTGCATGATCAGTCACGTGATCAGTGCATGATCAGCCACGTGATCAGTGCATGATCAGGCACGTGATCAGTGTATGTCAGCCACGTGATCAGTGCATGATAGCCACGTGATCAGTGCATGATCAGTCACGTGATCAGTGCATGATCAGTCACGTGATCAGTGCATGATCAGCCACGTGATCAGTGCATGATCAATTACGTGATCAGTGCATGATCAGTCACGTGACCAGCACGTTGTAGCTGCGTGATCATTTCATGATGAGCCACGTTAGCAGTGCATGATAGCCACGTGATCAGTGCATGATAGCCACGTGATCAGTGCATGATCAGTCACGTGATACATGTGTGATCAGCCACGTGATCAGTGCATGATCAGTCACGTGATCAGTGCATGATCAGCCACGTGATCAGTGCATGATCAGTCACGTGATCAGTGCATGATATAGACGTGATCAGTGCATGATCAGTCACGTGATCAGTGCATGATAGCCACGTGATCAGTGCATGATCAGTCACGTGATCAGTGCATGATCAGTCACGTGACCAGTACATGGTAGCTACGTGATCATTGCATGATCAGCCACGTGATCAGTGCATGATAGCCACGTGATCAGTGCATGATCAGTCACGTGATCAGTGCATGATCAGTCACGTGATCAGTGCATGGTCAGTGCGTGATCATGCATGATCAGCCACGTGATCAGTGCATGATAGCCACGTGATCAGTGCATGATCAGCCACGTGATCAGTGCATGATCAGTCACGTGATCAGTGCATGATCAGCCACGTGATCAGTGCATGATCAGGCACATGATCAGTGTATGATCAGCCACGTGATCAGTGCATGATAGCCACGTGATCAGTGCATGATCAGTCACGTGATCAGTGCATGATCAGTCACGTGATCAGTGCATGATCAGCCACGTGATCAGTGCATGATCAGCCACGTGATCAGTGCATGATCAGTCACGTGATCAGTGCATGATCAGTCACGTGATCAGTGCATGATAGCTACGTGATCAGTGCATGATCAGCCACGTGATCAGTGCATGATCAGCCACGTGATCAGTGCATGATAGCCACGTGATCAGTGCATGATCAGTCACGTGATCATGTGTGATCAGCCACGTGATCAGTGCATGATCAGCCACGTGATCAGTGCATGATCAATTACGTGATCAGTGCATGATCAGTCACGTGACCAGTACATGGTAGCTACGTGATCATTGCATGATCAGCCACGTGATCAGTGCATGATAGCCACGTGATCAGTGCATGATAGCCACGTGATCAGTGCATGATCAGTCATGTGATACGTGTGTGATCAGCCACGTGATCAGTGCATGATATCCACGTGATCAGTGCATGACAGCCACGTGATCAGTGCATGAGAGCCACGTGATCAGTGCATGATCAGTCACGTGATACATGTGTGATCAGCCACGTGATCAGTGCATGATGAGCCACGTGATCAGTGCAGGATCAATTACGTGATCAGTGCATGATCAGTCACGTGACCAGTACATGGTTGCTACGTGATCGTTGCATGATCAGCCACGTGAGCAGAGCATGATAGCCACGTGATCAGTGCATGATCAGTCACGTGATCAGTACATGATCAGTCACGTGAACAGTGCATGATCATTTACGTGATCAGTGCATGATCAGTCACGTGACCAGTATATGGTTGCTACGTGATCATTCCATGACGAGCCACGTGAGCAGTGCATGATAGCCACGTGATGTGTGCATGAGTTACGTGAGCAGAGTATGATCAGCCACGTGATCAGTGCATGAGTGCCACGTGATCAGTGCATGATATGTCACGTGACAGGTGTGTGATCAGCCACGTGAACAGTGCATGTTCAGCCACGTGATCAGTGCATGATAGCCACGTGATCAGTGCATGATCAGTTACGTGAGCAGTGTATGATCAGCCACGTGATCAGTGCATGGTCAGACACGTGAACAGTGTATGATCAGCCACGTGATCAGTGCATGATATCCAAGTGATCAGTGCATGATCATCACGTGATCAGTGTATGATCAGCCACGTGAACAGTGCATGCTCAGTCACGTGATCTGGGCCTGCTGAGCTGCGTGATTACTGTCTGCTCATCTGCTTGACAATTGCCAGCTGAGCTGCACGATTCCTGCCTGTCATCTGCTTGACAATTGCCAGCTGTGCTGCGTAATTCCTGCCTGCTCAGCTGCTTGATTATTGCCAGCTGAGCAGCATGATTCCTCACACCTGAGTTCCATGATTATTGCCTGCTGACTGTTTGATTCGTGCCTACTCAGCTCTTTGTTTATTGCCTCCAGAGGCACATGATCAGTGTATGATAGCAAACATGATCAGCGCATGATCAGTCACATGATCAGCGCCATTAAGTCACGTGATCACTACATGATAGTCATGTGATCAGTCCATGCTCAGTCACGGTATCAGTGCATGATCAGCCACGTGATCAGTGCATGATCTGTCACAAGATTAGTGTATGATCATCCACGTGATCAGTGCATGGGCAGTCATGTGATCAGTGCATGATATAGACGTGATCAGTGCATGATCAGTCTCGTGATCAGTGCATGATAGCCACGTGATCAGTGCATGATCAGTCACCTGATGGGTGTATGATCATTCACGTGACCTGTACATGGTAGCTACATGATCATTGCATGATCAGCCACGTGAGTAGTGCATGATAGCCACGTGATCACTGCATGATCAGTCACGTGATCAGTGCATGATCAGTCATGTGACCAGTACATGGTAGCTGCGTGATCATGGCATGATCAGCCACGTGAGCAGTGCATGATAGCCACGTGATCAGTGCATGATCAGACACGTGATCAGTGCATGATCAGTCACGTGATCAGTGCATGATCAGCCACGTGATCAGTGCATGACCAGGCACGTGATCAGTGTATGTCAGCCAAGTGATCAGTGCATGATAGCCACGTGATCAGTGCATGATCAGTCACGTGATCAGTGCATGATCAGTTATGTGATCAGTGCATGATCAGCCACGTGATCAGTGCATGATCAGCCACGTGATCAGTGCATGATCAATTACGTGATCAGTGCATGATCAGTCACGTGATCAGTACATGATAGCTACGTGATCATTGCATGATCAGCCACGTGATCAGTGCATGATAGCCACGTGATCAGTGCATGATAGCCACGTGATCAGTGCATGATCAGTCACGTGATCATGTGTGATCAGCCACGTGATCAGTGCATGATCAGCCACGTGATCAGTGCATGATCAATTACGTGATCAGTGCATGATCAGTCACGTGACCAGTACATGTAGCTATGTGATCATTGCATGATCAGCCACGTGATCAGTGCATGATAGCCACGTGATCAGTGCATGATAGCCACGTGATCAGTGCATGATCAGTCATGTGATACGTGTGTGATCAGCCACGTGATCAGTGCATGATATCCACGTGATCAGTGCATGACAGCCACGTGATCAGTGCATGAGCCACGTGATCAGTGCATGATCAGTCACGTGATACATGTGTGATCAGCCACGTGATCAGTGCATGATGAGCCACGTGATCAGTGCATGATCAATTACGTGATCAGTGCATGATCAGTCACGTGACCAGTACATGGTTGCTACGTGATCGTTGCATGATCAGCCACGTGAGCCGAGCATGATAGCCACGTGATCAGTGCATGATCAGTAACGTGATCAGTACATGATCAGTCACGTGAACAGTGCATGATCATTTACGTGATCAGTGCATGATCAGTCACGTGACCAGTATATGGTTGCTACGTGATCATTCCATGACAGCCACGTGAGCAGTGCATGATAGCCACGTGATGTGTGCATGAGTTACGTGAGCAGAGTATGATCAGCCACGTGATCAGTGCATGAGTGCCACGTGATCAGTGCATGATATGTCACGTGACAGGTGTGTGATCAGCCACGTGAACAGTGCATGTTCAGCCACGTGATCAGTGCATGATAGCCACGTGATCAGTGCATGATCAGTTACGTGAGCAGTGCATGATCAGCCACGTGATCAGTGCATGGTCAGACACGTGATCAGTGTATGATCAGCCACGTGATCAGTGCATGATCAGCCACGTGATCAGTGCATGCTCAGTCACGTGATCTGGGCCTGCTGAGCTGCGTGATTACTGTCTGCTCATCTGCTTGACAATTGCCAGCTGAGCTGCACGATTCCTGCCTGTCATCTGCTTGACAATTGCCAGCTGTGCTGCGTAATTCCTGCCTGCTCAGCTGCTTGATTATTGCCAGCTGAGCA
Source organism: Bos javanicus (assembly GCF_032452875.1). Classification (NCBI taxonomy): domain Eukaryota; kingdom Metazoa; phylum Chordata; class Mammalia; order Artiodactyla; family Bovidae; genus Bos; species Bos javanicus. The sequence continues at coordinate 22,951 of NW_026894411.1, read as the reverse complement.
GCATGATTCCTCACACCTGAGTTCCATGATTATTGCCTGCTGACTGTTTGATTCGTGCCTACTCAGCTCTTTGTTTATTGCCTCCAGAGGCACATGATCAGTGTATGATAGCAAACATGATCAGCGCATGATCAGTCACATGATCAGCGCCATTAAGTCACGTGATCACTACATGATAGTCATGTGATCAGTCCATGCTCAGTCACGGTATCAGTGCATGATCAGCCACGTGATCAGTGCATGATCTGTCACAAGATTAGTGTATGATCATCCACGTGATCAGTGCATGGGCAGTCATGTGATCAGTGCATGATATAGACGTGATCAGTGCATGATCAGTCTCGTGATCAGTGCATGATAGCCACGTGATCAGTGCATGATCAGTCACCTGATGGGTGTATGATCATTCACGTGACCTGTACATGGTAGCTACATGATCATTGCATGATCAGCCACGTGAGTAGTGCATGATAGCCACGTGATCACTGCATGATCAGTCACGTGATCAGTGCATGATCAGTCATGTGACCAGTACATGGTAGCTGCGTGATCATGGCATGATCAGCCACGTGAGCAGTGCATGATAGCCACGTGATCAGTGCATGATCAGACACGTGATCAGTGCATGATCAGTCACGTGATCAGTGCATGATCAGCCACGTGATCAGTGCATGATCAGGCACGTGATCAGTGTATGTCAGCCACGTGATCAGTGCATGATAGCCACGTGATCAGTGCATGATCAGTCACGTGATCAGTGCATGATCAGTTACGTGATCAGTGCATGATCAGCCACGTGATCAGTGCATGATCAGCCACGTGATCAGTGCATGATCAATTACGTGATCAGTGCATGATCAGTCACGTGACCAGTACATGGTAGCTACGTGATCATTGCATGATCAGCCACGTGATCAGTGCATGATAGCCACGTGATCAGTGCATGATAGCCACGTGATCAGTGCATGATCAGTCACGTGATCATGTGTGATCAGCCACGTGATCAGTGCATGATCAGCCACGTGATCAGTGCATGATCAGCCACGTGATCAGTGCATGATAGCCACGTGATCAGTGCATGATCAGTTACGTGAGCAGTGTATGATCAGCCACGTGATCAGTGCATGGTCAGACACGTGAACAGTGTATGATCAGCCACGTGATCAGTGCATGATATCCAAGTGATCAGTGCATGATCATCACGTGATCAGTGTATGATCAGCCACGTGAACAGTGCATGCTCAGTCACGTGATCTGGGCCTGCTGAGCTGCGTGATTACTGTCTGCTCATCTGCTTGACAATTGCCAGCTGAGCTGCACGATTCCTGCCTGTCATCTGCTTGACAATTGCCAGCTGTGCTGCGTAATTCCTGCCTGCTCAGCTGCTTGATTATTGCCAGCTGAGCAGCATGATTCCTCACACCTGAGTTCCATGATTATTGCCTGCTGACTGTTTGATTCGTGCCTACTCAGCTCTTTGTTTATTGCCTCCAGAGGCACATGATCAGTGTATGATAGCAAACATGATCAGCGCATGATCAGTCACATGATCAGCGCCATTAAGTCACGTGATCACTACATGATAGTCATGTGATCAGTCCATGCTCAGTCACGGTATCAGTGCATGATCAGCCACGTGATCAGTGCATGATCTGTCACATGATTAGTGTATGATCATCCACGTGATCAGTGCATGGGCAGTCATGTGATCAGTGCATGATATAGACGTGATCAGTGCATGATCAGTCTCGTGATCAGTGCATGATAGCCACGTGATCAGTGCATGATCAGTCACCTGATGGGTGTATGATCATTCACGTGACCTGTACATGGTAGCTACATGATCATTGCATGATCAGCCACGTGAGTAGTGCATGATAGCCACGTCAGTGCATGATCAGTCACGTGATCAGTGCATGATCAGTCATGTGACCAGTACATGGTAGCTGCGTGATCATGGCATGATCAGCCACGTGAGCAGTGCATGATAGCCACGTGATCAGTGCATGATCAGTCACGTGATCAGTGCATGATCAGTCACGTGATCAGTGCATGATCAGCCACGTGATCAGTGCATGATCAGGCACGTGATCAGTGTATGATCAGCCACGTGATCAGTGCATGATAGCCACGTGATCAGTGCATGATCAGTCACGTGATCAGTGCATGATCAGTTACGTGATCAGTGCATGATCAGCCACGTGATCAGTGCATGATCAGCCACGTGATCAGTGCATGATCAATTACGTGATCAGTGCATGATCAGTCACGTGATCAGTGCATGGTAGCTACGTGATCAGTGCATGATCAGCCACGTGATCAGTGCATGACAGCCACGTGATCAGTGCATGATAGCCACGTGATCAGTGCATGATCAGTCACGTGATCATGTGTGATCAGCCACGTGATCAGTGCATGATCAGCCACGTGATCAGTGCATGATCAATTACGTGATCAGTGCATGATCAGTCACGTGACCAGTACATGGTAGCTACGTGATCATTGCATGATCAGCCACGTGATCAGTGCATGATAGCCACGTGATCAGTGCATGATAGCCACGTGATCAGTGCATGATCAGTCATGTGATACGTGTGTGATCAGCCACGTGATCAGTGCATGATATCCACGTGATCAGTGCATGACAGCCACGTGATCAGTGCATGAGAGCCACGTGATCAGTGCATGATCAGTCACGTGATCATGTGTGATCAGCCACGTGATCAGTGCATGATGAGCCACGTGATCAGTGCATGATCAATTACGTGATCAGTGCATGATCAGTCACGTGACCAGTACATGGTTGCTACGTGATCGTTGCATGATCAGCCACGTGAGCAGGCATGATAGCCACGTGATCAGTGCATGATCAGTCACGTGATCAGTACATGATCAGTCACGTGAACAGTGCATGATCATTTACGTGATCTTTGCATGATCAGTCACGTGACCAGTATATGGTTGCTACGTGATCATTCCATGACGAGCCACGTGAGCAGTGCATGATAGCCACGTGATGTGTGCATGAGTTACGTGAGCAGAGTATGATCAGCCACGTGATCAGTGCATGAGTGCCACGTGATCAGTGCATGATATGTCACGTGACAGGTGTGTGATCAGCCACGTGACAGTGCATGTTCAGCCACGTGATCAGTGCATGATAGCCACGTGATCAGTGCATGATCAGTTACGTGAGCAGTGTATGATCAGCCACGTGATCAGTGCATGGTCAGACACGTGAACAGTGTATGATCAGCCACGTGATCAGTGCATGATATCCAAGTGATCAGTGCATGATCATCACGTGATCAGTGTATGATCAGCCACGTGAACAGTGCATGCTCAGTCACGTGATCTGGGCCTGCTGAGCTGCGTGATTACTGTCTGCTCATCTGCTTGACAATTGCCAGCTGAGCTGCACGATTCCTGCCTGTCATCTGCTTGACAATTGCCAGCTGTGCTGCGTAATTCCTGCCTGCTCAGCTGCTTGATTATTGCCAGCTGAGCAGCATGATTCCTCACACCTGAGTTCCATGATTATTGCCTGCTGACTGTTTGATTCGTGCCTACTCAGCTCTTTGTTTATTGCCTCCAGAGGCACATGATCAGTGTATGATAGCAAACATGATCAGCGCATGATCAGTCACATGATCAGCGCCATTAAGTCACGTGATCACTACATGATAGTCATGTGATCAGTCCATGCTCAGTCACGGTATCAGTGCATGATCAGCCACGTGATCAGTGCATGATAGCTACGTGATCAGTGCATGATCAGCCACGTGATCAGTGCATGATAGCCACGTGATCAGTGCATGATAGCCACGTGATCAGTGCATGATCAGTCACGTGATCAGTGCATGATCAGCCACGTGATCAGTGCATGATCAGTCATGATCAGTGTATGATCATCCACGTGATCAGTGCATGATCAGTCATGTGATCAGTGCATGATCAGACGTGATCAGTGCATGATAGTCACGTGATCAGTGCATGATAGCCACGTGATCAGTGCATGATCAGTCACGTGATCAGTGTATGATCAGTCACGTGATCAGTGCATGATAGCTACGTGATCAGTGCATGATCAGCCACGTGATCAGTGCATGATAGCCACGTGATCAGTGCATGATCAGTCACGTGATCAGTGCATGATCAGTCATGTGATCAGTGCATGATCAGCTGCGTGATCAGTGCATGATCAGCCACGTGATCAGTGCATGATAGCCACGTGATCAGTGCATGATCAGTCACGTGATCAGTGCATGATCAGTCACGTGATCAGTGCATGATCAGCCACGTGATCAGTGCATGATCAGTCACGTGATCAGTGTATGATCAGCCACGTGATCAGTGCATGATAGCCACGTGATCAGTGCATGATCAGTCACGTGATCAGTGCATGATCAGTCATGTGATCAGTGCATGATCAGCCACGTGATCAGTGCATGATCAGCCACGTGATCAGTGCATGATCAGTTACGTGATCAGTGCATGATCAGTCACGTGATCAGTGCATGATAGCTACGTGATCAGTGCATGATCAGCCACGTGATCAGTGCATGATAGCCACGTGATCAGTGCATGATAGCCACGTGATCAGTGCATGATCAGTCACGTGATCATGTGTGATCAGCCACGTGATCAGTGCATGATCAGCCACGTGATCAGTGCATGATCAATTACGTGATCAGTGCATGATCAGTCACGTGACCAGTGCATGATAGCTACGTGATCATTGCATGATCAGCCACGTGATCAGTGCATGATAGCCACGTGATCAGTGCATGATGCCACGTGATCAGTGCATGATCAGTCACGTGATACGTGTGTGATCAGCCACGTGATCAGTGCATGATATCCACGTGATCAGTGCATGACAGCCACGTGATCAGTGCATGATAGCCACGTGATCAGTGCATGATCAGTCACGTGATACATGTGTGATCAGCCACGTGATCAGTGCATGATGAGCCACGTGATCAGTGCAGGATCAATTACGTGATCAGTGCATGATCAGTCACGTGACCAGTACATGGTTGCTACGTGATCGTTGCATGATCAGCCACGTGAGCAGAGCATGATAGCCACGTGATCAGTGCATGATCAGTCACGTGATCAGTACATGATCAGTCACGTGAACAGTGCATGATCATTTACGTGATCAGTGCATGATCAGTCACGTGACCAGTATATGGTAGCTACGTGATCATTCCATGACGAGCCACGTGAGCAGTGCATGATAGCCACGTGATGTGTGCATGAGTTACGTGAGCAGAGTATGATCAGCCACGTGATCAGTGCATGAGTGCCACGTGATCAGTGCATGATATGTCACGTGACAGGTGTGTGATCAGCCACGTGAACAGTGCATGTTCAGCCACGTGATCAGTGCATGATAGCCACGTGATCAGTGCATGATCAGTTACGTGAGCAGTGTATGATCAGCCACGTGATCAGTGCATGGTCAGACACGTGAACAGTGTATGATCAGCCACGTGATCAGTGCATGATATCCAAGTGATCAGTGCATGATCATCACGTGATCAGTGTATGATCAGCCACGTGAACAGTGCATGCTCAGTCACGTGATCTGGGCCTGCTGAGCTGCGTGATTACTGTCTGCTCATCTGCTTGACAATTGCCAGCTGAGCTGCACGATTCCTGCCTGTCATCTGCTTGACAATTGCCAGCTGTGCTGCGTAATTCCTGCCTGCTCAGCTGCTTGATTATTGCCAGCTGAGCAGCATGATTCCTCACACCTGAGTTCCATGATTATTGCCTGCTGACTGTTTGATTCGTGCCTACTCAGCTCTTTGTTTATTGCCTCCAGAGGCACATGATCAGTGTATGATAGCAAACATGATCAGCGCATGATCAGTCACATGATCAGCGCCATTAAGTCACGTGATCACTACATGATAGTCATGTGATCAGTCCATGCTCAGTCACGGTATCAGTGCATGATCAGCCACGTGATCAGTGCATGATCTGTCACAAGATTAGTGTATGATCATCCACGTGATCAGTGCATGGGCAGTCATGTGATCAGTGCATGATATAGACGTGATCAGTGCATGATCAGTCTCGTGATCAGTGCATGATAGCCACGTGATCAGTGCATGATCAGTCACCTGATGGGTGTATGATCATTCACGTGACCTGTACATGGTAGCTACATGATCATTGCATGATCAGCCACGTGAGTAGTGCATGATAGCCACGTGATCACTGCATGATCAGTCACGTGATCAGTGCATGATCAGTCATGTGACCAGTACATGGTAGCTGCGTGATCATGGCATGATCAGCCACGTGAGCAGTGCATGATAGCCACGTGATCAGTGCATGATCAGACACGTGATCAGTGCATGATCAGTCACGTGATCAGTGCATGATCAGCCACGTGATCAGTGCATGATCAGGCACGTGATCAGTGTATGTCCAGCCACGTGATCAGTGCATGATAGCCACGTGATCAGTGCATGATCAGTCACGTGATCAGTGCATGATCAGTCACGTGATCAGTGCATGATCAGCCACGTGATCAGTGCATGATCAGCCACGTGATCAGTGCATGATCAATTACGTGATCAGTGCATGATCAGTCACGTGACCAGTACATGGTAGCTACGTGATCATTGCATGATCAGCCACGTGATCAGTGCATGATAGCCACGTGATCAGTGCATGATAGCCACGTGATCAGTGCATGATCAGTCACGTGATCATGTGTGATCAGCCACGTGATCAGTGCATGATCAGCCACGTGATCAGTGCATGATCAATTACGTGATCAGTGCATGATCAGTCACGTGACCAGTACATGGTAGCTATGTGATCATTGCCTGATCAGCCACATGATCAGTGCATGATAGCCACGTGATCAGTGTATGATAGCCACGTGATCAGTGCATGATCAGTCATGTGATACGTGTGTGATCAGCCACGTGATCAGTGCATGATCATCCACGTGATCAGTGCATGATCAGCCACGTGATCAGTGCATGATAGCCACGGGATCAGTGCATGATCAGTCACGTGATACATGTGTGATCAGCCACGTGATCAGTGCATGATGAGCCACGTGATCAGTGCAGGATCCATTACGTGATCAGTGCATGATCAGTCACGTGACCAGTACATGGTTGCTACGTGATCGTTGCATGATCAGCCACGTGATCAGTGCATGATAGCCACGTGGTCAGTGCATGATCAGTCACGTGATCAGTACATGATCAGTCACGTGAACAGTGCATGATCATTTACGTGATCTTTGCATGATCAGTCACGTTACCAGTATGATCTACGTGATCATTCCATGACGAGCCACGTGAGCAGTGCATGATAGCCACGTGATGTGTGCATGAGTTACGTGAGCAGAGTATGATCAGCCACGTGATCAGTGCATGAGTGCCACGTGATCAGTGCATGATATGTCACGTGACAGGTGTGTGATCAGCCACGTGAACAGTGCATGTTCAGCCACGTGATCAGTGCATGATATCCACGTGATCAGTGCATGACAGCCACGTGATCAGTGCATGAGAGCCACGGGATCAGTGCATGATCAGTCACGTGATACATGTGTGATCAGCCACGTGATCAGTGCATGATGAGCCACGTGATCAGTGCAGGATCCATTACGTGATCAGTGCATGATCAGTCATGTGACCAGTACATGGTTGCTACGTGATCGTTGCATGATCAGCCACGTGAGCAGAGCATGATAGCCACGTGGTCAGTGCATGATCAGTCACGTGATCAGTACATGATCAGTCACGTGAACAGTGCATGATCATTTAGGTGATCTTTGCATGATCAGTCACGTTACCAGTATATGGTTGCTACGTGATCATTCCATGACGAGCCACGTGAGCAGTGCATGATAGCCACGTGATGTGTGCATGAGTTACGTGAGCAGAGTCTGATCAGCCACGTGATCAGTGCATGAGTGCCACGTGATCAGTGCATGATATGTCACGTGACAGGTGTGTGATCAGCCACGTGAACAGTGCAGGTTCAGCCACGTGATCAGTGCATGATAGCCACGTGATCAGTGCATGATCAGTTACGTGAGCAGTGTATGATCAGCCACGTGATCAGTGCATGGTCAGACACGTGAACAGTGTATGATCAGCCACGTGATCAGTGCATGATATCCAAGTGATCAGTGCATGATCATCACGTGATCAGTGTATGATCAGCCACGTGAACAGTGCATGCTCAGTCACGTGATCTGGGCCTGCTGAGCTGCGTGATTACTGTCTGCTCATCTGCTTGACAATTGCCAGCTGAGCTGCACGATTCCTGCCTGTCATCTGCTTGACAATTGCCAGCTGTGCTGCGTAATTCCTGCCTGCTCAGCTGCTTGATTATTGCCAGCTGAGCAGCATGATTCCTCACACCTGAGTTCCATGATTATTGCCTGCTGACTGTTTGATTCGTGCCTACTCAGCTCTTTGTTTATTGCCTCCAGAGGCACATGATCAGTGTATGATAGCAAACATGATCAGCGCATGATCAGTCACATGATCAGCGCCATTAAGTCACGTGATCACTACATGATAGTCATGTGATCAGTCCATGCTCAGTCACGGTATCAGTGCATGATCAGCCACGTGATCAGTGCATGATCTGTCACAAGATTAGTGTATGATCATCCACGTGATCAGTGCACGGGCAGTCATGTGATCAGTGCATGATATAGACGTGAACAGTGCATGATCAGTCTCGTGATCCGTGCATGATAGCCACGTGATCAGTGCATGATCAGTCACCTGATGGGTGTATGATCATTCACGTGACCTGTACATGGTAGCTACATGATCATTGCATGATCAGCCACGTGAGTAGTTCATGATAGCCACGTGATCACTTCATGATCAGTCACGTGATCAGTGCATGATCAGTCATGTGACCAGTACATGGTAGCTGCGTGATCATGGCATGATCAGCCACGTGAGCAGTGCATGATAGCCACGTGATCAGTGCATGATCAGACACGAGATCAGTGCATGATCAGTCACGTGATCAGTGCATGATCAGCCACGTGATCAGTGCATGACCAGGCACGTGATCAGTGTATGTCAGCCAAGTGATCAGTGCATGATAGCCACGTGATCAGTGCATGATCAGTCACGTGATCAGTGCATGATCAGTTATGTGATCAGTGTATGATCAGCCACGTGATCAGTGCATGATCAGCCACATGATCAGTGCATGATCAATTACGTGATCAGTGCATGATCAGTCACGTGACCAGTACATGGTAGCTACGTGATCATTGCCTGATCAGCCACATGATCAGTGCATGACAGCCACGTGATCAGTGCATGAGAGCCACGTGATCAGTGCATGATCAGTCACGTGATACATGTGTGATCAGCCACGAGATCAGTGCATGATGAGCCACGTGATCAGTGCAGGATCAATTACGTGATCAGTGCATGATCAGTCACGTGACCAGTACATGGTAGCTATGTGATCATTGCCTGATCAGCCACATGATCAGTGCATGATAGCCACGTGATCAGTGCATGATAGCCACGTGATCAGTGCATGATCAGTCATGTGATACGTGTGTGATCAGCCACGTGATCAGTGCATGATATCCACGTGATCAGTGCATGACAGCCACGTGATCAGTGCATGAGAGCCACGGGATCAGTGCATGATCAGTCACGTGATACATGTGTGATCAGCCACGTGATCAGTGCATGATGAGCCACGTGATCAGTGCAGGATCCATTACGTGATCAGTGCATGATCAGTCACGTGACCAGTACATGGTTGCTATGTGATCGTTGCATGATCAGCCACGTGAGCAGAGCATGATAGCCACGTGGTCAGTGCATGATCAGTCACGTGATCAGTACATGATCAGTCACGTGAACAGTGCATGATCATTTAGGTGATCTTTGCATGATCAGTCACGTTACCAGTATATGGTTGCTACGTGATCATTCCATGACGAGCCACGTGAGCAGTGCATGATAGCCACGTGATGTGTGCATGAGTTACGTGAGCAGAGTATGATCAGCCACGTGATCAGTGCATGAGTGCCACGTGATCAGTGCATGATATGTCACGTGACAGGTGTGTGATCAGCCACGTGAACAGTGCATGTTCAGCCACGTGATCAGTGCATGATAGCCACGTGATCAGTGCATGATCAGTTACGTGAGCAGTGTATGATCAGCCACGTGATCAGTGCATGGTCAGACACGTGAACAGTGTATGATCAGCCACGTGATCAGTGCATGATATCCAAGTGATCAGTGCATGATCATCACGTGATCAGTGTATGATCAGCCACGTGAACAGTGCATGCTCAGTCACGTGATCTGGGCCTGCTGAGCTGCGTGATTACTGTCTGCTCATCTGCTTGACAATTGCCAGCTGAGCTGCACGATTCCTGCCTGTCATCTGCTTGACAATTGCCAGCTGTGCTGCGTAATTCCTGCCTGCTCAGCTGCTTGATTATTGCCAGCTGAGCAGCATGATTCCTCACACCTGTGTTCCATGATTATTGCCTGCTGACTGTTTGATTCGTGCCTACTCAGCTCTTTGTTTATTGCCTCCAGAGGCACATGATCAGTATATGATAGCAAACATGATCAGCGCATGATCAGTCACATGATCAGCGCCATTAAGTCACGTGATCACTACATGATAGTCATGTGATCAGTCCATGCTCAGTCACGGTATCAGTGCATGATCAGCCACGTGATCAGTGCATGATCTGTCACAAGATTAGTGTATGATCATCCACGTGATCAGTGCACGGGTAGTCATGTGATCAGTGCATGATATAGACGTGAACAGTTCTTGATCAGTCTCGTGATCAGTGCATGATAGCCACGTGATCAGTGCATGATCAGTCACCTGATGGTTGTATGATCATTCACGTGACCTGTACATGGTAGCTACATGATCATTGCATGATCAGCCACGTGAGTAGTTCATGATAGCCACGTGATCACTGCATGATCAGTCACGTGATCAGTGCATGATCAGTCATGTGACCAGTACATGGTAGCTGCGTGATCATGGCATGATCAGCCACGTGAGCAGTGCATGATAGCCACGTGATCAGTGCATGATCAGACACGAGATCAGTGCATGATCAGTCACGTGATCAGTGCATGATCAGCCACGTGATCAGTGCATGACCAGGCACGTGATCAGTGAATGTCCAGCCAAGTGATCAGTGCATGATAGACACGTGATCAGTGCATGATCAGTCACGTGATCAGTGCATGATCAGTTATGTGATCAGTGTATGATCAGCCACGTGATCATTGCATGATCAATTTCGTGATCAGTGCATGATCAGTCACGTGACCAGTATATGGTAGCCACGTGATCATTGCCTGATCAGCCACATGATCAATGCATGATAGCCACGTGATCAGTGCATGATAGCCACGTGATCAGTGCATGACCAGTCATGTGATACGTGTGTGATCAGCCACGTGATCAGTGCATGATCTGTCACAAGATTAGTGTATGATCATCCACGTGATCAGTGCACGGGCAGTCATGTGATCAGTGCATGATAGAGACGTGAACAGTGCATGATAGGTCTCGTGATCAGTGCATGATAGCCACGTGATCAGTGCATGATCAGTCACCTGATGGGTGTATGATCATTCACGTGACCTGTACAAGGTAGCTACATGATCATTGCATGATCAGCCACGTGAGTAGTTCATGATAGCCACGTGTTCACTGCATGATCAGTCACGTGATTAGTGCATGATCAGTCATGTGACCGGTACATGGTAGGTGCGTGATCATGGCATGATCAGCCATGTGAGCAGTGCATGATAGCCATGTGATCAGTGCATGATCAGTCACGTCATCAGTGCATGATCAGCCACGTGATCAGTGCATGACCAGGCACATGATCAGTGTATGTCCAGCCAAGTGATCAGTGCATGATAGCCACGTGATCAGTGCATGATCTGTCACGTGATCAGTGCATGATCAGTTATGTGATCAGTGTATGATCAGCCACGTGATCAGTGCATGATCAGCCACATGATCAGTGCATGATCAATACGTGATCAGTGCATGATCAGTCACGTGACCAGTACATGGTAGCTACGTGATCATTGCCTGATCAGCCACATGATCAGTGCATGACAGCCACGTGATCAGTGCATGAGAGCCACGTGATCAGTGCATGATCAGTCACGTGATAATGTGTGATCAGCCACGAGATCAGTGCATGATGAGCCACATGATCAGTGCAGGATCAATTACGTGATCAGTGCATGATCAGTCACGTGACCAGTACATGGTAGCTATGTGATCATTGCCTGATCAGCCACATGATCAGTGCATGATAGCCACGTGATCAGTGCATGATAGCCACGTGATCAGTGCATGATCAGTCATGTGATACGTGTGTGATCAGCCACGTGATCAGTGCATGATATCCACGTGATCAGTGCATGACAGCCACGTGATCAGTGCATGAGAGCCACGGGATCAGTGCATGATCAGTCACGTGATACATGTGTGATCAGCCACGTGATCAGTGCATGATGAGCCACGTGATCAGTGCAGGATCAATTACGTGATCAGTGCATGATCAGTCACGTGACCAGTACATGGTTGCTACGTGATCGTTGCATGATCAGCCAGGTGAGCCATTCATGATAGCCACGTGGTCAGTGCATGATCAGTCACGTGATCAGTACATGATCAGTCACGTGAACAGTGCATGATCATTTACGTGATCTTTGCATGATCAGTCACGTTACCAGTATATGGTTGCTACGTGATCATTCCATGACGAGCCACGTGAGCAGTGCATGATAGCCACGTGATGTGTGCATGAGTTACGTGAGCAGAGTATGATCAGCCACGTGATCAGTGCATGAGTGCCACGTGATCAGTGCATGATATGTCACGTGACAGGTGTGTGATCAGCCACGTGAACAGTGCATGTTCAGCCACGTGATCAGTGCATGATAGCCACGTGATCAGTGCATGATCAGTTACGTGAGCAGTGCATGATCAGCCACGTGATCAGTGCATGGTCAGACACGTGAACAGTGTATGATCAGCCACGTGATCAGTGCATGATATCCAAGTGATCAGTGCATGATCATCACGTGATCAGTGTATGATCAGCCACGTGAACAGTGCATGCTCAGTCACGTGATCTGGGCCTGCTGAGCTGCGTTATTACTGTCTGCTCATCTGCTTGACAATTGCCAGCTGAGCTGCACGATTCCTGCCTGTCATCTGCTTGACAATTGCCAGCTGTGCTGCGTAATTCCTGCCTGCTCAGCTGCTTGATTATTGCCAGCTGAGCAGCATGATTCCTCACACCTGAGTTCCATGATTATTGCCTGCTGACTGTTTGATTCGTGCCTACTCAGCTCTTTGTTTATTGCCTCCAGAGGCACATGATCAGTGTATGATAGCAAACATGATCAGCGCATGATCAGTCACATGATCAGCGCCATTAAGTCACGTGATCACTACATGATAGTCATGTGATCAGTCCATGCTCAGTCACGGTATCAGTGCATGATCAGCCACGTGATCAGTGCATGATCTGTCACAAGATTAGTGTATGATCATCCACGTGATCAGTGCACGGGCAGTCATGTGATCAGTGCATGATATAGACGTGAACAGTGCATGATCAGTCTCGTGATCCGTGCATGATAGCCACGTGATCAGTGCATGATCAGTCACCTGATGGGTGTATGATCATTCACGTGACCTGTACATGGTAGCTACATGATCATTGCATGATCAGCCACGTGAGTAGTTCATGATAGCCACGTGATCACTGCATGATCAGTCACGTGATCAGTGCATGATCAGTCATGTGACCAGTACATGGTAGCTGCGTGATCATGGCATGATCAGCCACGTGAGCAGTGCATGATAGCCACGTGATCAGTGCATGATCAGACACGAGATCAGTGCATGATCAGTCACGTGATCAGTGCATGATCAGCCACGTGATCAGTGCATGACCAGGCACGTGATCAGTGTATGTCCAGCCAAGTGATCAGTGCATGATAGCCACGTGATCAGTGCATGATCAGTCACGTGATCAGTGCATGATCAGTTATGTGATCAGTGTATGATCAGCCACGTGATCAGTGCATGATCAGCCACATGATCAGTGCATGATCAATTACGTGATCAGTGCATGATCAGTCACGTGACCAGTACGTGGTAGCTACGTGATCATTGCCTGATCAGCCACATGATCAGTGCATGACAGCCACGTGATCAGTGCATGAGAGCCACGTGATCAGTGCATGATCAGTCACGTGATACATGTGTGATCAGCCACGAGATCAGTGCATGATGAGCCACGTGATCAGTGCAGGATCAATTACGTGATCAGTGCATGATCAGTCACGTGACCAGTACATGGTAGCTATGTGATCATTGCCTGATCAGCCACATGATCAGTGCATGATAGCCACGTGATCAGTGTATGATCAGCCACGTGAACAGTGCATGCTCAGTCACGTGATCTGGGCCTGCTGAGCTGCGTGATTACTGTCTGCTCATCTGCTTGACAATTGCCAGCTGAGCTGCACGATTCCTGCCTGTCATCAGCTTGACAATTGCCAGCTGTGCTGGGTAATTCCTGCCTGTTCAGCTGCTTGATTATTGCCAGCTGAGCAGCATGATTCCTCACACCTGAGTTCCATGATTATTGCCTGCTGACTGTTTGATTCGTGCCTACTCAGCTCTTTGTTTATTGCCTCCAGAGGCACATGATCAGTGTATGATAGCAAACATGATCAGCGCATGATCAGTCACATGATCAGCGCCATTAAGTCACGTGATCACTACATGATAGTCATGTGATCAGTCCATGCTCAGTCACGGTATCAGTGCATGATCAGCCACGTGATCAGTGCATGATCTGTCACAAGATTAGTGTATGATCATCCACGTGATCAGTGCACGGGCAGTCATGTGATCAGTGCATGATATAGACGTGAACAGTGCATGATCAGTCTCGTGATCAGTGCATGAGAGCCACGTGATCAGTGCATGATCAGTCACGTGATACATGTGTGATCATCCACGTGATCAGTGCATGATGAGCCACGTGATCAGTGCAGGATCACTTACGTGATCAGTGCATGATCAGTCACGTGACCAGTACATGGTAGCTATGTGATCATTGCCTGATCAGCCACATGATCAGTGCATGATAGCCACGTGATCAGTGCATGATAGCCACGTGATCAGTGCATGACCAGTCATGTGATACGTGTGTGATCAGCCACGTGATCAGTGCATGATATCCACGTGATCAGTGCATGACAGCCACGTGATCAGTGCATGAGAGCCACGTGATCAGTGCATGATCAGTCACGTGATACATGTGTGATCAGCCACGTGATCAGTGCATGATGAGCCACGTGATCAGTGCAGGATCAATTACGTGATCAGTGCATGATCAGTCACGTGACCAGTACATGGTTGCTACATGATCGTTGCATGATCAGCCACGTGAGCAGAGCATGATAGCCACGTGGTCAGTGCATGATCAGTCACGTGATCAGTACATGATCAGTCACGTGAACAGTGCATGATCATTTACGTGATCTTTGCATGATCAGTCACGTTACCAGTATATGGTTGCTACGTGATCATTCCATGACGAGCCACGTGAGCAGTGCATGATAGCCACGTGATGTGTGCATGAGTTACGTGAGCAGAGTATGATCAGCCACGTGATCAGTGCATGAGTGCCACGTGATCAGTGCATGATATGTCACGTGACAGGTGTGTGATCAGCCACGTGAACAGTGCATGTTCAGCCACGTGATCAGTGCATGATAGCCACGTGATCAGTGCATGATCAGTTACGTGAGCAGTGTATGATCAGCCACGTGATCAGTGCATGGTCAGACACGTGAACAGTGTATGATCAGCCACGTGATCAGTGCATGATATCCAAGTGATCAGTGCATGATCATCACGTGATCAGTGTATGATCAGCCACGTGAACAGTGCATGCTCAGTCACGTGATCTGGGCCTGCTGAGCTGCGTGATTACTGTCTGCTCATCTGCTTGACAATTGCCAGCTGAGCTGCACGATTCCTGCCTGTCATCTGCTTGACAATTGCCAGCTGTGCTGCGTAATTCCTGCCTGCTCAGCTGCTTGATTATTGCCAGCTGAGCAGCATGATTCCTCACACCTGTGTTCCATGATTATTGCCTGCTGACTGTTTGATTCGTGCCTACTCAGCTCTTTGTTTATTGCCTCCAGAGGCACATGATCAGTATATGATAGCAAACATGATCAGCGCATGATCAGTCACATGATCAGAGCCATTAAGTCACGTGATCACTACATGATAGTCATGTGATCAGTCCATGCTCAGTCACGGTATCAGTGCATGATCAGCCACGTGATCAGTGCATGATCTGTCACAAGATTAGTGTATGATCATCCACGTGATCAGTGCACGGGTAGTCATGTGATCAGTGCATGATATAGACGTGAACAGTGCTTGATCAGTCTCGTGATCAGTGCATGATAGCCACGTGATCAGTGCATGATCAGTCACCTGATGGGTGTATGATCATTCACGTGACCTGTACATGGTAGCTACATGATCATTGCATGATCAGCCACGTGAGTAGTTCATGATAGCCACGTGATCACTGCATGATCAGTCACGTGATCAGTGCATGATCAGTCATGTGACCAGTACATGGTAGCTGCGTGATCATGGCATGATCAGCCACGTGAGCAGTGCATGATAGCCACGGGATCAGTGCATGATCAGACACGAGATCAGTGCATGATCAGTCACGTGATCAGTGCATGATCAGCCACGTGATCAGTGCATGACCAGGCACGTGATCAGTGTATGTCCAGCCAAGTGATCAGTGCATGATAGCCACGTGATCAGTGCATGATCAGTCACGTGATCAGTGCATGATCAGTTATGTGATCAGTGTATGATCAGCCCCGTGATCATTGCATGATCAATTTCGTGATCAGTGCATGATCAGTCACGTGACCAGTATATGGTAGCTACGTGATCATTGCCTGATCAGCCACATGATCAATGCATGATAGCCACGTGATCAGTGCATGATAGGCACGTGATCAGTGCATGATCAGTCATGTGATACCTGTGTGATCAGCCACGTGATCAGTGCATGATCTGTCACAAGATTAGTGTATGATCATCCACGTGATCAGTGCACGGCAGTCATGTGATCAGTGCATGATATAGACGTGAACAGTGCATGATAGGTCTCGTGATCAGTGCATGATAGCCACGTGATCAGTGCATGATCAGTCACCTGATGTGTGTATGATCACTCACGTGACCTGTACATGGTAGCTACATGATCATTGCATGATCAGCCACGTGAGTAGTTCATGATAGCCACGTGATCACTGCATGATCAGTCACGTGATTAGTGCATGATCAGTCATGTGACCAGTACATGGTAGGTGAGTGATCATGGCATGATCAGCCATGTGAGCAGTGCATGATAGCCATGTGATCAGTGCATGATCAGACACGAGATCAGTGCATGATCAGTCACGTCATCAGTGCATGATCAGCCACGTGATCAGTGCATAACCAGGCACATGATCAGTGTATGTCCAGCCAAGTGATCAGTGCATGATAGCCACGTGATCAGTGCATGATCTGTCACGTGATCAGTGCATGATCAGTTATGTGATCAGTGTATGATCAGCCACGTGATCAGTGCATGATCAGCCACATGATCAGTGCATGATCAATTACGTGATCAGTGCATGATCAGTCACGTGACCAGTACATGGTAGCTACGTGATCATTGCCTGATCAGCCACATGATCAGTGCATGACAGCCACGTGATCAGTGCATGAGAGCCACGTGATCAGTGCATGATCAGTCACGTGATACATGTGTGATCAGCCACGAGATCAGTGCATGATGAGCCACGTGATCAGTGCAGGATCAATTACGTGATCAGTGCATGATCAGTCACGTGACCAGTACATGGTAGCTATGTGATCATTGCCTGATCAGCCACATGATCAGTGCATGATAGCCACGTGATCAGTGCATGATAGCCACGTGATCAGTGCATGATCAGTCATGTGATACGTGTGTGATCAGCCACGTGATCAGTGCATGATATCCACGTGATCAGTGCATGACAGCCACGTGATCAGTGCATGAGAGCCACGGGATCAGTGCATGATCAGTCACGTGATACATGTGTGATCAGCCACGTGATCAGTGCATGATGAGCCACGTGATCAGTGCAGGATCAATTACGTGATCAGTGCATGATCAGTCACGTGACCAGTACATGGTGGATACGTGATCGTTGCATGATCAGCCAGGTGAGCAGAGCATGATAGCCACGTGGTCAGTGCATGATCAGTCACGTGATCAGTACATGATCAGTCACATGAACAGTGCATGATCATTTACGTGATCTTTGCATGATCAGTCACGTTACCAGTATATGGTTGCTACGTGATCATTCCATGACGAGCCACGTGAGCAGTGCATGATAGCCACGTGATGTGTGCATGAGTTACGTGAGCAGAGTATGATCAGCCACGTGATCAGTGCATGAGTGCCACGTGATCAGTGCATGATATGTCACGTGACAGGTGTGTGATCAGCCACGTGAACAGTGCATGTTCAGCCACGTGATCAGTGCATGATAGCCACGTGATCAGTGCATGATCAGTTACGTGAGCAGTGTATGATCAGCCACGTGATCAGTGCATGGTCAGACACGTGAACAGTGTATGATCAGCCACGTGATCAGTGCATGATATCCAAGTGATCAGTGCATGATCATCACGTGATCAGTGTATGATCAGCCACGTGAACAGTGCATGCTCAGTCACGTGATCTGGGCCTGCTGAGCTGCGTGATTACTGTCTGCTCATCTGCTTGACAATTGCCAGCTGAGCTGCACGATTCCTGCCTGTCATCTGCTTGACAATTGCCAGCTGTGCTGCGTAATTCCTGCCTGCTCAGCTGCTTGATTATTGCCAGCTGAGCAGCATGATTCCTCACACCTGAGTTCCATGATTATTGCCTGTTGACTGTTTGATTTGTGCCTACTCAGCTCTTTGTTTATTGCCTCCAGAGGCACATGATCAGTGTATGATAGCAAACATGATCAGCGCATGATCAGTCACATGATCAGCGCCATTAAGTCACGTGATCACTACATGATAGTCATGCGGCAGTCCATGCTCAGTCACGGTATCAGTGCATGATCAGCCACGTGATCAGTGCATGATCTGTCACAAGATTAGTGTATGATCATCCACGTGAGCAGTGCACGGGCAGTCATGTGATCAGTGCATGATATAGACGTGAACAGTGCATGATCAGTCTCGTGATCCGTGCATGATAGCCACGTGATCAGTGCATGATCAGTCACCTGATGGGTGTATGATCATTCAGGTGACCTGTACATGGTAGCTACATGATCATTGCATGATCAGCCACGTGAGTAGTTCATGATAGCCACGTGATCACTGCATGATCAGTCACGTGATCAGTGCATGATCAGTCATGTGACCAGTACATGGTAGCTGCGTGATCATGGCATGATCAGCCACGTGAGCAGTGCATGATAGCCACGTGATCAGTGCATGATCAGACACGAGATCAGTGCATGATCAGTCACGTGATCAGTGCATGATCAGCCACGTGATCAGTGCATGACCAGGCACGTGATCAGCGTATGTCCAGCCAAGTGATCAGTGCATGATAGCCACGTGATCAGTGCATGATCAGTCACGTGATCAGTGCATGATCAGTTATGTGATCAGTGTATGATCAGCCACGTGATCAGTGCATGATCAGCCACATGATCAGTGCATGATCAATTACGTGATCAGTGCATGATCAGTCACGTGACCAGTACATGGTAGCTACGTGATCATTGCCTGATCAGCCACATGATCAGTGCATGACAGCCACGTGATCAGTGCATGAGAGCCACGTGATCAGTGCCTGATCAGTCACGTGATACATGTGTGATCAGCCACGAGATCAGTGCATGATGAGCCACGTGATCAGTGCAGGATCAATTACGTGCTCAGTGCATGATCAGTCACGAGACCAGTACATGGTATCTATGTGATCATTGCCTGATCAGCCACATGATCAGTGCATGATAGCCACGTGATCAGTGCATGATAGCCACGTGATCAGTGCATGATCAGTCATGTGATACGTGTGTGATCAGCCACGTGATCAGTGCATGATATCCACGTGATCAGTGCATGACAGCCACGTGATCAGTGCATGAGAGCCACGGGATCAGTGCATGATCAGTCACGTGATACATGTGTGATCAGCCACGTGATCAGTGCATGATGAGCCACGTGATCAGTGCAGGATCAATTACGTGATCAGTGCATGATCAGTCACGTGACCAGTACATGGTTGCTACGTGATCGTTGCATGATCAGCCATGTGAGCCATTCATGATAGCCACGTGGTCAGTGCATGATCAGTCACGTGATCAGTACATGATCAGTCACGTGAACAGTGCATGATCATTTAGGTGATCTTTGCATGATCAGTCACGTTACCAGTATATGGTTGCTACGTGATCATTCCATGACGAGCCACGTGAGCAGTGCATGATAGCCACGTGATGTGTGCATGAGTTACGTGAGCAGAGTATGATCAGCCACGTGATCAGTGCATGAGTGCCACGTGATCAGTGCATGATATGTCACGTGACAGGTGTGTGATCAGCCACGTGAACAGTGCATGTTCAGCCACGTGATCAGTGCATGATAGCCACGTGATCAGTGCATGATCAGTTACGTGAGCAGTGCATGATCAGCCACGTGATCAGTGCATGGTCAGACACGTGAACAGTGTATGATCAGCCACGTGATCAGTGCATGATATCCAAGTGAACAGTGCATGCTCAGTCACGTGATCTGGGCCTGCTGAGCTGCGTGATTACTGTCTGCTCATCTGCTTGACAATTGCCAGCTGAGCTGCACGATTCCTGCCTGTCATCTGCTTGACAATTGCCAGCTGTGCTGCGTAATTCCTGCCTGCTCAGCTGCTTGATTATTGCCAGCTGAGCAGCATGATTCCTCACACCTGAGTTCCATGATTATTGCCTGCTGACTGTTTGATTCGTGCCTACTCAGCTCTTTGTTTATTGCCTCCAGAGGCACATGATCAGTGTATGATAGCAAACATGATCAGCGCATGATCAGTCACATGATCAGCGCCATTAAGTCACGTGATCACTACATGATAGTCATGTGATCAGTCCATGCTCAGTCACGGTATCAGTGCATGATCAGCCACGTGATCAGTGCATGATCTGTCACAAGATTAGTGTATGATCATCCACGTGATCAGTGCACGGGCAGTCATGTGATCAGTGCATGATATAGACGTGAACAGTGCATGATCAGTCTCGTGATCCGTGCATGATAGCCACGTGATCAGTGCATGATCAGTCACCTGATGGGTGTATGATCATTCACGTGACCTGTACATGGTAGCTACATGATCATTGCATGATCAGCCACGTGAGTAGTTCATGATAGCCACGTGATCACTGCATGATCAGTCACGTGATCAGTGCATGATCAGTCATGTGACCAGTACATGGTAGCTGCGTGATCATGGCATGATCAGCCACGTGAGCAGTGCATGATAGCCACGTGATCAGTGCATGATCAGACACGAGATCAGTGCATGATCAGTCACGTGATCAGTGCATGATCAGCCACGTGATCAGTGCATGACCAGGCACGTGATCAGTGTATGTCCAGCCAAGTGATCAGTGCATGATAGCCACGTGATCAGTGCATGATCAGTCACGTGATCAGTGCATGATCAGTTATGTGATCAGTGTATGATCAGCCAGGTGATCAGTGCATGATCAGCCACATGATCAGTGCATGATCAATTACGTGATCAGTGCATGATCAGTCACGTGACCAGTACATGGTAGCTACGTGATCATTGCCTGATCAGCCACATGATCAGTGCATGACAGCCACGTGATCAGTGCATGAGAGCCACGTGATCAGTGCATGATCAGTCACGTGATACATGTGTGATCAGCCACGAGATAAGTGCATGATGAGCCACGTGATCAGTGCATGACAGCCACGTGATCAGTGCATGATAGCCACGTGATCAGTGCATGATCAGTTACGTGAGCAGTGTATGATCAGCCACGTGATCAGTGCATTGTCAGACACGTGAACAGTGTATGATCAGCCACGTGATCAGTGCATGATATCCAAGTGATCAGTGCATGATCATCACGTGATCAGTGTATGATCAGCCACGTGAACAGTGCATGCTCAGTCACGTGATCTGGGCCTGCTGAGCTGCGTGGTTACTGTCTGCTCATCTGCTTGACAATTGCCAGCTGAGCTGCACGATTCCTGCCTGTCATCTGCTTGACAATTGCCAGCTGTGCTGTGTAATTCCTGCCTGCTCAGCTGCTTGATTATTGCCAGCTGAGCAGCATGATTCCTCACACCTGAGTTCCATGATTATTGCCTGCTGACTGTTTGATTCGTGCCTACTCAGCTCTTTGTTTATTGCCTCCAGAGGCACATGATAAGTGTATGATAGCAAACATGATCAGCGCATGATCAGTCACATGATCAGCGCCATTAAGTCACGTGATCACTACATGATAGTCATGTGATCAGTCCATGCTCAGTCACGGTATCAGTGCATGATCAGCCACGTGATCAGTGCATGATCTGTCACAAGATTAGTGTATGATCATCCACGTGATCAGTGCACGGGCAGTCATGTGATCAGTGCATGATATAGACGTGAACAGTGCATGATCAGTCATCGTGATCAGTGCATGACCAACATCAGTGCAGTCAGTCACCTGATGGGTGTGATGATCGTTGTTGCACATGGTCAGCTACATGATCATTGCAT